>NC_031777.1:25522430-25530306 GCF_001522545.3 Parus major | reverse complement strand
TGAAACATATCAGAAAGTAATTTGGAAAGAACTTACTCCCATTGCCAAGGGCTATAATGCTTCACTTACTATCAGTGAGAGCAGCAGCTGCCAACATCCAAAACTCTCAGGCTACTCTGTGGCAGTATTCCTAACATCACTCACACACCGCATATGAAGTTTGATTTTTGTCCCCACCTTTCCACAGACCAGTTGCAGGGATGTATTCCTTGGTTAATCTGTTCTCTGTTCAAAACATCTACATGGGCTTCTTTAGAGATTGACTATTAACTACCACCATATTTAATTAAAACCATGCTGGGTAAAAAAATGCACCGTGTCAGGGGTAGACTGACCCTCACAAGGAATACCCCCAAAAACCACAAAGCCATTTCAGGCAGTTGCCACATTTACATTTGCACTACAAAAGTAACAGTAGCTTTTATTGTCTTCCAGCACAGAGCTGATGCACTAGGGCATCTCTGGCAGCACTACATTAACACATCCAACTGCCTCAAAGTACCCATTCAGAGGGACAGAAGTTCTCATTTTCCCATTCACTGCCAGGCTTATGGCCAACAGACAAGGATAATCACGGGATTACTACTACAGCAGGGCAACTACTACAACCACAACAGAAATCATTAGCTTCCAATTTCAAAACAAGAAAAGCAACACAGCAGGGAGCTTGATGACAGAGGGGCCAGAGAAAAAGTGATGAAAAGTGAGCAGCAACAAATACTAGCCTTAACTGACTTTATTTTTTTATAATTCGCATGCATATAGCCTGTAGTGAAAAATGCCATTTTTCCTTCAAAATCTCTCTGCTGCCACCCTACCAGAGCCAGCCTGCAAACAACACCCAGCACAGAGGGCAGGACTCTACCTCCAGAACAAGTTATCCCTTCAGGAAAGCAGAAACATCTGGGAAGAGGCGCAAGTACATACAAGTACTTTGTGCTTCTAGGCCTGAGCACAAAATTCAAACTCCTAAATTCATGTGACTCATGAAAAAATAATTTGCTATGGATTGGGCAAACAATCAAACAAACAAAAAAGGGATGCTGTGTTTTTCCGCTGAAAACAAGAAATCTAAAATCACTTCAAAGCAAAATCAACAATATTAAAAGTAATTCTTGTTTCCATTCCAATAAAAAGTACTGTACGTGTCTTTTTCTTTTATTACTGTTTTTAAGAAAACTTTTACTAAAGGAAATAAATAAAAAACATCCACAGAATTTATTTCAGTTTCTTGAAACAGAATATATTTAAGCCAAAGTATTATATACTGAAAAATGGAATGGTGAGGCAGGCTGTTAAATTGTCTCTAAATTCTACTGGGAATTCTTGTTTGCTCTCAATGTCTAAATCATCTCATCGCCAGGAGAGGTGCAGTACCTTTGAAATGAACAGCCTGGCAAGCACGGCTCCACCTACAAGAGCAGAACTGCTAACCACTTCCAAGGGATTACAGACACCAAACTGAAACCCCTACAGCATCACCTCCTCTCTGCCTGAATAATGTTTAAAGCAGCCAAGTTACAAACATGCTAACAGATCCTTCTGCCTCTCAAACAACGCGTGCCTTGGAAAGAAAAAAAGGATGGATATTGAGAGAGCATTCCAAAGTGCTTTGGGAATTTATTAAGGTGCACTATTCTACAAAACCTGCAGGCATTACACAGTAATTGAAGGTGTCTGTCTACTCATCCTTCATGTCTGAAATACAACACACAGCAGATCCTACAAAAAGAAAACACACAGTGGAATTCTTCAACAGCAACATTTGGTTTCTGATTAAGAATTGTACAATAGTAAGCAGCTCTTCGCACCAGTGGAATTGTAGGATATCAAATTACTACCACTACAGTACTAAAAAAAGAATTCCAAATACATTATGTAGGAGTTATAAATTATGTATTTCTGTAGTGTAATTATACAGAACTTCATAGCAATGTACACACCAAGCTGGATTTATATCTGCAATATACATATATACACATTTATATACACATGCTTGCCATTTTTCATATCTATCTCCCTCTGAATAACATCATTATAAGACAAAGAAAATGAACTGAGGTTTAGAACAGTAGTTGTTTGCCATGCACACAAGATCCATTATGACATGAGATAATAATACATTCTGAACCTGGCAACCTCTCTGGACAAGCTGACCTTTGTTGTGCGAAGATATTTTAGGAAACAAATATCTTTCATTATTTTATTAAAGTACTGGATTCAATCACTCCAAAGGCATTATGAACGATAAGCAGAACCCCTTGTAAATGTATTTTCAGCACATAAGCTTAATGTGATCCAATTTCTCCTCTGGAAAACAAGCTTTATTTTCTGATCAGTGGAACCAAATACTTGCATTTTTCCTTATGCAAAGATTTTTGAATTCTAAGGTCCAACAATAATACCTAGAAGTGGAAGCTTATTTACTTAGTAAATGTAAAATGTGCAGTGATTTATATAAAAATCTTGCAATCAAGATACAAAAATTCAAAATTCGGGGATGATTTCTGAAATGCTGTACACTTCATTCTGGGCACACATACACATATTATTTTAAAATATAAATAGGATCTGCATAATGTAGGAATATACACAGGCATTATGAGAATAAAATTCTGAACTAACTTGTCTGGAGATATTGAACATACTATCCACAAGATTTCTCAACATTTTCCTTCTGGCTAGAAGATCTTTGGAGCAGTTCCCCAGGTTACTAGCATTTTATTTGGTGAGATCACTAGAGCACTGGATACCGACAACCAACAATACATCCCCCTATCAACTTTGATCATTATTCTCTTTTATATTTTTTTATACAAAAAGAGGCATTTGCTGTGACAAAAACATATCTGACCCTATATGATCATCTATTCAAAGCATTTTTAGCAGAGAGCATTCCTACCTGCTAAGGCATCCCGGTAAAGTTGCACAAAATGGTTAAAGATATCCTTAGGCAAACATTTCTCATCAGGCAAACACTGCAGGAGAATGACGATCTCCGACTGCCCCACGGCGTGCATCCCCTTCGTGGTGAAACACCAGCACTTCCTGTTCACATCTGCACGGATGGAAATGTGCATCAGCGAAGCAGAATTGCAAAAAGGATGCCTAAATTTCACTGCAGGAAGACAGCTCTTGCAAGGATCAGTTTTAGAGCACGTATTGTTGTGTTATCTGTCACACAGACAAATTACGTCCTACATCTGTTACCGTCAGGGCAAGCACATCCAAAACAAGAGCAGCTCAATAATTCCCAGTTTACAGCTAAGGAAGAGCCAGAGTATTACAGCTCCCAGTCAGATCTTGGGATTAACACCACAGAGCAGACTTTTAGCAGTTTCTATATTCAAATGAAAGGACAGGATTTAAATGTGAATGAAGGAGCCAGGGAACAGGCCAGGCTTCTGGCTGTGTGTACCACTATCCTGACTGCTAAAACAATTTTCAACAGTGATAGCTCTCTCAATATGGAGAGTTGGATGTCAGGTGTCTCCATGAGACCCCACTGTGTTTTTCTGCTTCACAGGGATGTTAATAACGACACATGCTCTGAGCTTCACTTCTTGAGAATACTAAGGTGTTGAAATAAAACCTGTGTCTATAATATATTACCTTTTCATACATATGTAAAACATTTTACTGCAATCTAGGAAATGCTGCAAGGTTTATAAACAAATTTTTAATACAAAAAAAACTGTCCTTCCCAATTTCTCCATCATGTTCCTGTCCAGCAGAAATCAGCTGAGTCTGCTTCCCCACTCCTTCCTCAGCACAGGTACACAGAGGCACAGGACAGAAAGGGACAGAAGAGGTGCACAGGGGAATGGAACCTCTGCAGTATTATGAGATCCCATCTGCTTTTTCCAGAATGGGATGACAGGGGAATAAGCAAAGCAACCAAAGGAAAATGGGCAATAAAATACCCTGCCCTACTAAGCTCTACAGGGGACATTGATCTCCAAACATGAGACTGGAGCCTCTATCAATCCAGTTTATATTTTCTACACAAAATTATCTGTTTTGATACCTAAATCACCAGAAAAGAGCTTTTTGCTACTTAATATGGCTTGGTACAAAATTTTCAACCTGTACACATTTTCAGAGACTATCCTACCTAATAAAAATGCTGCTGTTCCTACTAATAATCTAGATAACATTTCTCCTCTCATAGATTAGGACTTATTTAATAATAAACACTTACAATTTACTATTTTTACCATGGACAGCAAATTAGCATTTAAAACAAATACTAGAGGGTCAGGGCCACCATCCTCCAGCTGCTGCATGACAGAGATCTGAGAAGGTCTCTCTTCCACAGCATAGTCTACAAAAGAAACAAACACAATGAAATCCATAAATTACTGGTACAGACTCTACATTATAATCAGATAACCCCAATTCTAATTCTTTTTACTGTTTTGACCTTTTAAGCAAACACTTATTTAAGTATTGCTGGTTTGATTGTTTCCTAGGCTGGTATTTTCAAACTTCAACATTTATGTTGAAGAATTTATGAGATAGCCTCTGTATACCCTTTAGAAAGGTGCAGCTTGTTTCAGGAAAATAACTATTTTTTAGCATCAACTAGAGGAGAAAACTGAAATCAGGTTGAGAAATGTGTCACAATGTCAACTGAAATCCCAAATGACAAAGAAGTTAGGAATTGTTACTTAAATCACAGTAAGGCAGAAGGGCATCAGTCCTGAAGTACCATGAACAACTAACACAGGATGGAACAGATCTGTTTTGAAATTAAATGCTGCTCACATTTTGGTTTTGGCACTATATTGAAATAAAAGCTAATAATGGTACTTCCAGCTTAACATTAGAAATGCACCACGTCAGCAAAATATCTAATAGGAACAACCAAAAAAGAGAAAGTAAGTTCATTCCAGGAATGTATTAAAGAATGTCATGAATCAGACTGTGGAAAGCAATTTTACACAAAGAAATATACATTTCTAATATTTTAAAAATTAGGTTTTAATTTTCTGAAGCTTCCTCCATTTGGATCCTCTATAAGGGGACATCACAATGACTAAAAGCTGCACTGTGGGCCAAGATGTGCAATAGTTTTGTTGAATACAGTGCTTGGGGATGCCTGAGACAGAGCCCATGATCCAACAGAATTTCAGAGAAGGGAATCATGAATATTCATTAGGCTAATTAAAACCTATCTCTGTGTGACACATTCCCCACAGTCCGATTAGTGAAGAAATTAGCACGTTTCTGGACTGCAGTTAATTTTTTGCTTCGTGTTTTACTTGTTACAGGAGTTCCATTGCAAGGTGGGGCTCTTCCTGGATGCAAATAGGGACCAACTGTGCAAAGGAGTGGCCCAATATTTACCCACGAGTGCTTACTGAGAATTCCTTCAAATACTCAGCATCTTATTTTTAAAATAAGTGCTACTGCCAGCATCTTATTTTTAAAATAAACACAGTAGCCATTAGGTTATTGCACCTGGTAAGCATAAAAGCTGGCTGCCAATTTATACCCTCACCTCCTTTTACTCCAGTGGAGATGAGAATTGGAGGAAGACCATCTTCAGGAATCAGATTCATTGCGCTGCCAACAGGACTGCCAACCTGAGTTATATTTCCCGAGAATACAGAGGCATTATCAGTCTACAAGAAACAAACAAGGAAGGACAACATTAAAACAGTAATAATGATAAAAATATAAGAGCTGGATGGCTAAATTATTATAGATGTAGGTGAAGGAGTCTGTGTCTGCTGGAGAAACAGAAGCACCAATTAATCTGGCTCTGTAACAATAGATGATCATGTGATGACTCCTGTATGTGAATTACTGCTAGAAAATCTGCTTAGAGGCTGCACCTTTCTTCTCTAGCACCACACATACCCATTTCTTCACAAAACCTTAATGCACCTATACCCATTTGAACTTTTTGTAGTGTCTCAGTTCCACTTACATGGGGTATGGTGGACTCAACATTGTTAAGATTTTATCTGCACTTTCCTGCATACATCATTTTGTGACAGAGTATTCTTCTGATCCACACCACAATAATCTTATTGTTTCAAACTCCTTACTGACCACAACTCACCTTTTTTAAAGCATCTGTTACACAAATATCCTTCACACACCCGCTGTACAGCCAAATAGTTGGAAGCCACACAGACAATAAACATTCTTAGTGATCTGCCCCAAAAATCTTCATTTCATTTTTAAAAATATGATTGTTTCACCACTCTGTAAACATTTAAATAAGGACAACACTTGCTATGCAACATACTAAGACAAGTCTGAACACATTTTGTATACCAGTCTCACTGCAGTCACCACAGCAACTCATACACCGCTCATGACCAAGGAAAACGCAGGATTTTGAGCACCAAACATTCCCTTACTTCTGCTGATAAAGTGTTGTTGGGCTTTGATGGATCATGAGACACTGCTAAGGTTCCTGTGGAAGTTGTCCCAGCCACTGTCAGCTTTGCTGCATCAGCAACTTCTCCATTGGGTAAAATCCCATCAGCAAACCAAACACGCCTTTGTTCTCTAGGCTGAGCCACTGGAGAGAATGTAAGAAAACAGTGTTTAACATCTCACAGCAACACTGGCTAGGAAACTGGAAAATCTGAGTATAAAACAGAAAAATGGAAAAAATAAATATAAAAATGTGGACTGGAAGGAACTTAAGACATCACCTAGTGCATTCCCTATGGCAGCATCACGTACAGACACAATCACTGAGAAGTTTACATGTCCTGAAAAACCTGATGTCCCCGCAGAGGGCAGGAATAGCACAACTGGCATTAGCCATTATTTGAAATAATGAAGTGCAGATATTCTTTCCAAATTCTTACTACAGATAAACTGAAAGAAAAAGGAAGTGCTCTTACCTTCTGCTCCAGGATGCTTTAGAACTCCCACAGGTACCATGACAGTGGGAGGCGGAGAGCTCAGGGCGCCCGAGGCCTGAGCCTGCTGCAAAGGAGGGATAGTAGAACAGTATTCAGCAGGATTGTTAGGGTTAGGGCTCTGGCTTGAGGCACTCATCATGTTCTCCCAGGCTTGAGCTAAAGCAAACAAAGAACAAGAGCCATGAACACAGAGGAAAGTATCTAACAGTCCAAAACACCGTGTTAAGTTCTCAGCTGCTGTCAGTATGGACCCTGAACCTCCCGAAGAGCATTCCCTTCATGTAACAGCCCAGGAGACTACAATTAAGCAAGAAAAGCACAAGGAGAAACTGCACTGGCCCCATGCAACAAGTCCATAGAGAAGTATTTTCTGAAAATGATTACAATACATTTGACTTGAGTGATGCTTAGCTCCTCATGCTTCATTTTGTTTCTTCTTCAAAGATTTAATTGAAAACAGTCAATGTGTACATATAAATATATATCTCACAATGTATGGAGAAATAAACATTCCTACTACAAATGTTTCATAACACACAGAATACTTGAACAGATTTAGCTTTCATTTATGATAAAAAGCACCCTGCATTTCTTTGTGTCCAGGGCAGTTGTGTACAGACCAACAACTTTTATTCTTAACTGTAAAAAAACCCTTATGTTATTAATTTAGAAGGTATGACTTGAGCCTTAACTGGCCAAAAAATAACACATCAATCTTCCTTGTCAACAAAATCTACCACAGGAAAATCTCCTCTGGTGAGTAAACCAGACTATCTCCACAGTGCTACTTCTTTTTGACCTCTAAGGGAGGCTTGTACCAAGATGCCAGAAAATTCTGATGTGTGCTTGCATCCACAACCATATAAGTGTGTTACAAATAAATGCATTATTTGAGTCAGGCACAAATATCATGGCACCTGAGCTCTCAGAGCATGTACATCCTTGGGTTCCTTCAGCTGCAAATTGCTAGAAAACCAAGGTGGAAA
>NC_031777.1:25490620-25522379 GCF_001522545.3 Parus major | reverse complement strand
CAAAAACAAACCCCAAACAGAACTCAACAGAACATAAACCCTCCTGCTTCCTCCAATTGACCTGCAAAACCAATAGTGAGATGCTTGTCAATGAAAAAGGTATTGGCATTCCAGTTGAGAAAATTACTTGAACAATGCACTTTTTAAACAGCAATCCTGTACCACTTATCGTAAAAGTCCTGAAAGAACAGAGTATTAAAAATGCACAAAGATACATGTCCAGGGCTCCTTTATTAGAAAAGTAAAAGAGCAGTCTTAAAGCTTTCTTTAAATGGAGCAAAGTGCCAAGTCAGCATATCCATGACTGAAAATACACTAAAAATAGCATTGGAAATTGATGAAACACCCAACCTGGCCCTGGAAACATGCCAGAAAACACACAACCCTCTCCTCACACCCAGTCAAACACAAACCAGGTACTGAGCAATCAAATGAAATTATAACCACTTTTACAGTTCCTACCCCTGCTTCCAGGACTATGCAAAGATTAATGCTTAACCTGCTGCACTGACAGGGACAAAAGCCCCAAAACTTGCGCTGACAAAGAAACTGGAAGGATCAGGAGGGATGGGATACAGTCAGGCTACAGTTAAGTAACCAGTAACCCAGAGCATCACCATGAAGCACTGCAGGCAGGGACAGGGACAGAGGGGGACAGGGCAAGCACAGCACTGGCCCTGGAAAGAACCAGGCACTGTTGTCACTGTTTTCTGCCACTAATGTACATCTGCCCTGGCCACAGGACAGAGAGACTTTCAAATGAAATTATTATAAACTGATCAGTTTTATTACGTCTTTTTAAAATAACACTTCAGTTTCAACCAAACTATTTTCAGATTCTTCCCTTTCCCCAGATGAAAATTAATCCTACTCACCACCACAGAGCCAGCTGTCTTTTGCTAAGTGTATTTGTAATTCCTTGTTTTTGAATGAACACCTTGAAATGTGTTCATTTCTCCATCCCACAATGTAAGAGTTTAGAACCCCTTCAGCATCATTACTGGGACTCATTTTTCATTTCTAGATATTATAGCTTAAAATTTCCTGTCACCTTACACATTTGGCCTAGAGTAAGAATTATTAATAATTAAGACCTAGCACTGCACACCAATTAATGTTTAATATTTTTGAAACATTTCATCTTTTTGAATTTTTTTTCTGAGAAAATTATATTCCTGTTTAGTAACAGATACTGTCTACTAATTTTATATTCTCATCTCAAGACTAAGCATTCAGTTACTTTCAACCAAACCTGACCCAGTACTCAACTTCTTTGGAAAAAAAATAAAGCTATGACCATAAGTTTAGTGTTTTAGTTTAGATGTTCAACACAGAGATCTTTCTGAGAACAGCCCAAATAATCCACTACGCAGTAATATATAAAGATACTGCCAAAATTACTTTGTGTGATGCTGACACAAACCACAATTTTCCTAATCCTTGGTAGAATCTTTGCTAAAAGTCTCCAAAGTTTAGCTATACAATTGCAGCAATGGAGATTCCGTGATAAACCATCCTGATAATTATTGAACAGTTATCCTAGCAGTTAAAAGTTTGCATTTAGAGCCTGAATTTGTCTGACTTCTCATTCTTCCTTTTACATGTTAGAATGCACCTGTCAGACTTGCCTCTACCACTGAATTCAATTCTGGCATCAAGTTTCAGTAATCTAGATATATATTTATACCCCAGGACCAAGACACCCATTCACCTTCCCACTAATAAGCCAAAATGCCTGTAATTTCTCACGATGAGACAGGTTATCTCATGATTTAAGCACTCACATGGGCCCTCTCTCAACCTAATCCAATTTCTCTGCTTTCTCAATTCAAGACAGAAAAACTGAACATTGACTCTTCCAGCAGCAGCTGTCTCAGTGTCATGGGCACATACTCAGCTGGACAAATCATCACCCACAGGTAACTGCCAGTGTGGAAAGTTCTGGAGATTTTCACAAGCCTCAAGAGAGTGCTCTGTGTTTGCCCATATTTATAGCATAGCTCTAAAGTGTTACTAAAATAAAGAACAACACGCAAAATACATTCCACAGCCCACTGGTCAAAACCAGAGTCTTTCCTTACACCAAGCAGAGGTGATAGAACTTCCTATCAGTTCTACATGTTAACTTCAGAACTACTTGTGACCTCTCCCATGTTCTCATCAGGCTTTTAGCCACAGCACCACCCTGGGTTTGACACTCTCCAGGTATGTTAAAATAACAATCTAAGCTCAGCCGTCCACATTTGTGGACCTGTATTTAGACAAGACTCCTACTCTAGCACCAAGGAGTTAAGAAGAGGAGCTGATTAATTTGTGGATAAATACTACTTTCCCAATCTCATATAGTGCATAATCTAGAACAGGCACAACTGCATTACTGTACTCTTTGGCAATTCCATCTAAATGTGTAGCAGGTTATCTACTCAGGCAACAAAGGATACAGAGCACACTTCTGAAGCAGCAGCAAAAAATCCCCAACAGTCACAATTTTTGCAATCCTGGTAGAGCACTCCCAAATGAAAGCTTTCAAGCTCACTGCAACCTCACCAGTTTTTCTACTCTTCACAGAGACTCCACACCAGCCTCTCAAGCAACTTTACTGTTTCAGAATACTTACCAACACAAATTAAGTATTTTGCTATTTTTCTTTTTAAATGCCCTCATTTAAAAAGAAAGTGAAGTGCCACATCTTGGGTTCCCTCCCCACTCACCATTCATCAGCACTGAGTGGCAGATCACACACACTCTGGCTTCCTTTCGGTCCATGTACAGCAGCTTGCACTTCAGGCTACAGCACGCGGCACAAAACACCTGGAACACAGGGGAAACTGCTCAGGGGTGTGCACAGACATGGGACAAACTTATGGATCTGGACGACTGAGTACCTGCAAAGCTCTTGAAAGGCAAAATACAGAGGTAAAAAAATCAGTATTTTCCCATTATGATGGTTTGGCATTTAGGGAAGAAAAGTTGAAAACACCGAAGTTAAGGCTCTGAGAGAGGCTGCTGAGAGTTTCTTCTCTGCTTGACACCTGGCCAATAGCTGGCCAATTCTGAGAATTGACACTGTTGTTCACCATAGAGAACTGAGATCAACCCTGTGAATACCACCTTTTAAACCTAAGCCCGGGAGTTTCTGGTTCTCTGTTTCTGGATTTGAAAGGTAACAGGAGCCGGGCTCCAGCGGCTCCTGGGCAGGGGACAGGGACTGAGAGGCTTTCCCAGTCCCAGGCGGGTCGGGGCTCTCCCGTGGCCCAGCGCTGGGCTGGGGCGGGCCACGGCCGCTCGCCCCACGGCCCACACAGACGGCCCCAGGCTGAAAAAAACCGAGTCCGCTGCTTTTCCAGCCCTGCCGAGCTGAAATCCGACACCATGAATACCCAGCCGCGGCTTGAGCCACATTTTAACCCTTTTACTACCCAGATGAGACCTGCAGATTTAATCCTTCTTCCAGAGAGAGGAAAGCGAGACTGATTCACATGTAAAGAGACAACATGTAAAGAGACACCAAAGTCAGTGAAAGAAGGAATCAAGCCTCAGATGAGAAGAGAAAGAGGAGAAGCTTTAATCAGCCAAAATACTCTTTTGTTAAGGCCATGGAGATGGACAGTAATGTTCTGAAAAACTCATTTAATTCATTAGAGTATTGGGGGGGGGCATGAAGTATTTAAAAGTGTAGATCTGAGAAAAGGTATCCATTGGTGAAGCTGAGCAGATGGAGTAGTTGTGATCCCATGAAATGCTGGAACAGAGAGAGAAGTGAGAGCTGATGAAGACCCTTGGCCCCAGGGAGGAAAAGAGAAAAGCTCTATTCCCAGAGAGGATCACAGAGACAGACGAAGAGAACCTTTGCCTTTGAGTAACTCATCCTTAAAATGACACCCCTTGAGTTCATGGCCCATGAACACACCTCAGAGTGGTGTGAAATGGGAGGAGAGCCTGATGGCAGTTTTCCAGACGGCTGGCATCAGGGGAATGAAAAGCCATGAGAAAACTTTTCTTATGGAGAACTTTCCATGAAATGACAAAAGAGGACTCCTTTCTCTACAAAGACTGATGAAAAGGCGATTGCAAAGTTGGGACTGCTTTAACCACTATGTTTTGTCTCTGTGTTGTTAGTTGAACAAGGAAAAGGTTGGATGGTGGGGAGGAAGGGTTTCAGGAGGCTTTATTCTGGTTTCTTATTAGTTCTATTAATAAACTTTCTTTATTCATTTTAAGTTTTGAGCCTGTTTTGCCCTTCTCCTAATCCGTATCTCACACCAAGAGATGAGTAAATTTCGTGGTGATTTTTAGCTAGTGTTTTAAAACCACCACACCCATTAAAGCCACTGTGACCAATACCTAGGCAGGGTGCCTGTACTACTTACCCTGATAATTATTTTGTGGAACACATAAATGCATTTTGTCCTGATACTGCACTGTATTGTTTGGCATAAATGACAGTGGGGGTAATAAATATCTACCACATTACAATCCCTCAGAGAATTAACAACTTGGGAATTAACTTCAGTCTTAGAAAAAGCATGAGTACTTCCCAGAATTAAATAGGAATTCAATGCACAAGTATTACATATATAAGGCACTGCTATGGCACAGATGAATTCAAACTTAACTCTTTGCAGCACCACAATTCATCTACATAGAAGGAATTTTTTGGACGTCAGGAGGAATTTCTTCACAGAAGGGGTGATTAAACACTGGAATGGGCTGCCCACAGAGGTGCTGGAGTCACTGTCCCGGGAGGTGTTTAAGGAAAGACTGGATGTGGCACTCAGTGCCATGGTCTGGTTGACAGGGTGGTGATCAGTCATAGGCTGGACTTGATGGTCTCAAGAGGTTTTTTCCAACCTAAATAATTCTGTGATTCTATATCAGCAACTCCAACTGTTAATCGCTTCATATCTAGCAAGCTGTTCCTGGGTTGATGAGGAATAGTGAATATCAAAATGTTTTAAATGTTTAACATATAAACCAAGCCATTTAAGAAAGCTGAATGACATTAGTACTGCAAGAAAATCTTGCTCCATTTCTATAAAAAACCTCATTTTGACATGAATACAAACACCACAGCATCACAACAGTAGGGAGAAAGCAAGAACTGCATTGTGTGCACCCCTAGCTGCAAAAGGGGCTGGGGTAAAGCCCAGGGAGCACAAATTACTGTGGAAATGCAGCTGTAGGTGCTGCTCCTTCTGCCCTGAACCAGCTCTAAATAAACTCCCCAGTCCTGGGCAGGACAGCTTGTTCCTCCAGAGAAGCAGAACCATGAAACATGATGAGTGTGGCTTGTGCACCAAAACACACTTGCATGCAGATATGATCCTACAATAGTAACTGCCTTCTCAAAATCCTGCAGTACATATGCCCTAATGATTTCTTATTTGTTTTAAATAATTATATTGCCTTTATTTAAAATGAAGAAACAAAACTAAACAGTAGTTCCTCAGGGTTATTTTTCAGGTGATGTGAAGATACTGATGAACATCCATTTCCTGCAGAAAGGTAATGTCACATTCAGGAGATCTAGAAACAGCAGCAGCTGCCTAACAAATGAGTTCAGGTATCAAGAGAGAATTTCAAAATTTAATTATGGGTGGATATTATCTCTGCAATTCCCTATGCATTATTATGATCAATAACACTTTTAAATTAAAAAAAATATTCCACCGCTCCAGCAGCATTATTTCTGTAATATAAACAAGAAGCTACATAGGATTCTTATATATAAATATGTTTAAGCCTAATTAAATTTCAACCAAGTTAAAGATCACACCAAATTATGACTACTTTGCAGCCTGTTACTTGCAGGTTTTTAGTGGCAACTGTTTAAATAAGCAAATACAGGTTCTGAACTCAACATGAGAGTTGAAAATCAAATGTGCAGAAAGCTCAGCCTTGTCTCATTAGAACCAGACTTAATGCTTTCTAATTATGAGAACTCAAACATTTCAAAACCAAAATATAATTAAGCATATACTAGAATTTTAATGCAAAAATAAAATCCACCCTTTCACATCTGTGAAAACCTTTAAAAAAGCAAAGTAAATATACTTGAAAAATCTGATTTCTGCATGCACATCTCAACCCAATTTACAAGTATTCTAGGGAATATTAATAACACCATCACAGTGTATTTTAGAGACATTTGACATCATTTCAGTTCTCTGGGAAAAACTTCCAGTCAAAAGTTCATTCAGTATTGAACATGGAAAAATCAATGTCATCAACCATAAATGGAGGCCCAACACAAATTAATATCTAATTTAGGACCATTTTTCAAACAACACATTGTGCATTCATGAAAGCTCCCAAATGCAATGATTTAAATATTAAAAGAGAAAACAGAAGCAATGACAGAATATCCCCACCTCCTCTCTCAGGCTGCATCAGCCTTGAGCAGCAGTAAAGCAGAGAATGCAATCCAGCACAACTGACAAGTCAGACTTGTTATTAACAATCACCAAGTCATTATCTCAGTACATCATGCTATAAAAAAACAACAGAGCAGTGTCGAAGCAATTTTTTATGTTACAAGGGTTTTCAGGTTCACTAGAAGATGTTAAAGCATTAGTTGCTAGGCGAATTGCTGATTTTTTTTTAATATTTTAGTGGAAAAATATAGTTTTGGTTGTCAATAAAAAAGATTGCATAAAAATTTTCTGTTTTCCCTATCAAGGGTGATAATTTCATCTGACAACAGAAAGTACATAATACATAACATATAATTTATAAATGTGTTCACACACATTCACTGGGTTCTTAATTTTACCTCAAAATTTACTGGAAGTGTATTTGTTTCTATCAATCCAAATGGTTCATATCATCCATTAACTCTGCAATTATTATTCTCAAATTAAAAACCCTGACAGACTTCCCAGTTGCCACTCAACTATTTTTAAACGCAGTGTTTAATCCCAAATGAAACAGATACATTCACCCCTACAAAAATGATTTGTCATGATGCTAATAAAGCTTAAAAGGAAACTGTTGTGCTAAAGCTTGTGTTCAAAATATTTAATCCCATGGCTTCCTTTAGAAACAAATAACTGAAAGAGTTCAAGATGTTGTCTCTCCCAGGCTCTTTTAGTGAGATTCAGACATTTAACAGTGGAAGCATCCCTGTGGTTCAGTAGTTACCTACACCATGCATGGTTCACAGGACTTGCTCTGGGGCTGGTGACCAGAAAGCAGGAGCAGACAGCTGAGAACTGGGATTTCTCAAGCCACTGCAGCCACATTCATCAGAGCTTGTCTGTCAAAAGCTTTGGTCTCTCAGAATCGTTACAGGAATTAAGGCTGTAAAGCAATTTGCAGTAAGTGCTAAGTATTATTTGACTTACAATGAACCTTAGCATTTATTAATGAGTCCTTTCTGCCACATTTTTTGGTTGCACTTGTGAAAATTTGGTCCAGACAAACATTTGCTAACAAAAGTTTCTAAAAACAATCCACTCTAAGTCCACTGAGTCAGTTTGTCTACTGAACAGAGGGATTTTTTTATTTTATTAATTTTCCACATATAATCAAAAAACCCCACTGGCACTGGTGGTTCTTCTCAAGATTTGTCAGAAGGATGAAAAAAAAAAAAAACACAAAGAAATTTTGGGCCTTGTTCCATCATTGCATGCTTTATCCATTTACAGATACTTTAATTTTCTGCATTTGTGCAATTCAGGGTTTCAGTCATTACAGAGAAGCAATTAAATCCAAGCAATAAACTTGTTTAAAACACAAAAGTAAGTAGAAAATTTTACTGCACATGAAAATTGAAGTCATATTTGTTCAACAAAAAAAATAATTACCTAAATAACAGTATAAGTTAAACATCAAAGCTAAAATCATGGACAGTTCTTTAACCTGCATGACTTACAGATTCTCCTTAAGTGCCATGAGAAGAATGAGGCCCCTGAAATAACCCAAAAGCACTTTATGAGAGTACACTGAAGGCAGGCATGTGCTTTATGTGATGCTCATTGATCACCTGTGGTTATTGGCTCCACATCAGGACTTCCACTGCAGCCAAGCTGCAACAGGATGGGCAGAACCAACTGGAAGTCCTGGAGCAGTGCACAAGGAATGTCTGCTTAGCTTTTAGAAGTGTCCTGGGAAACACTGCCCAGCACTTCTCCAGTGAGAGACTGAGTGCTGTGCATTCTGATTCCTAAAGGGACGAAAGGGACATGTGTTCCATCTCACAGGAGCAAGCCTTGGGGTTCTGCTGGGCTGCTTCCAGAACCAGCTGGCATAATGGCTGAACCAAATCTTTATTCTAGTTCTCACTGGTTTTAGTATTCCTTTTTACAATATTCATTAATACCTAACTGAGAACAGTGTTAGTTAACTGCTTTTGAATCATCATTTATTTCTTCCCTGAGTTCCTACTTATGTCACTGACATGTATTTCAGTAAAAGATATTTGGAAATACTTTAAAAGTTAATAATTTACAATAAACTCATCACATAAGAATCTGAGTTCACCTAGATGACATACATAAAATTTTAAAACACCCTCAACAGTTAAGTATTTCTTACACAAGAAAAAGTGATATAGAAATTATGCTTTAATTGTCTTCATTTTGACATTTCTCACCATGTGGATATACACCAAGTTACAGTTAACCACTTTTTTTTTTCCCCAGGAGCAAATGTTTAAAAACATGTTAGCACTATTTAAAAAAATGTAAGCAATATGAGAATAGCAAAGAAGACTGAGAAGAACTGAGCTGATCAGCCATGTAAACCAGCAGGAATTCCAGCAAACCAACAGCCCACTCCCAATACACAAGTTCATTTCAGTAACTTTAATGGGATTATTGATGCAGTAATTTCTGTAAAGCAGTTTCCTGCACTTAGTCATTTTTTAAGAGCTCTGACATAAACCCAAGGATGATGATCACTGCAATCAACAAATACAACTGCTCATTTAGACTAAGAACAATTAGTTATTCTTTATTGTCACCCTAAATAGATCACAGCTCAGAAATTCCCATTTCTGCTTCACTCAGACACAGCTTTTTAGGAAGAGATGCCACAGGTAACTATATCCAGTAGCTTAGCAAGCCCTCTGATGCGACGTTATGCAGTATCAGGGAAAAAAGGGTGCTTTGAACTTATTCACAAAAGATGAACTTACCTTCCCACAGGCTCTGCAATGGTGCCTTCTTTTGGTGAATGTAAATCTGGCCTCACATTTCATACAGTTTGGTGCTTGAGAATCTGGAACCCACACTGGAGCAACCTCACCCAAAGTTGTAAAAGGCTTTCTGGCTGGAGCTCCAAACTGACCAGCTCTGAGATCATTATCTGGACTATCTGGGGCTGCTGCAAGGCACGAACTATTAGAGACTCCAGATTCATACTCGTCCAAATGTTCCCCATTAGAACCAGTACCAGAGGCATTTGAAGATGTTTCACCAGGAAACATGTCTGCTGTATCCCCTAACTGTGTCTTACCAAAGACATTTTTGTTTTTACTATTACCTCCACAATTTGGGGGAATAACATCATTTTGTAAGTGGTCCGACAATGGCTTCGGAATCTGCAGTTTCAGATTTGTGGGCTGCTTAGGTCTTGCACCACCAAAAGGAACACTGATATATTGCAGGTTAGTCACTGGTTTTGGTGAAGTCTGCCCTTGCATGGATGAAACCTGACTACAAAGATTATGCAAATAATTTTTCTTTATGTGGTCACCAGTGCTGTTTAAAATAAGACCACTCCCTTCTGTGGTCTCATTTCCTCTCTGTTCATAAACATTAGTGTAACATTCTGACTTGCTCTCCTCAATCTCCTTTTCCTCTGTTACCGAGTCTTCCTTGGAGGGTAAAGTCTTTGGAACATGAGCAACAACTGGGTTCTGCATTCCATAGGAATCACAACCATTAGACAGAGAGCTTGCTGCTGATGTAGCCATCACATCAGAGAGCCTGGACACTCCAAGCTCATCTGTATCAGACCCTTTTAAGTCTATGCCTGCCTCCAGTACCCCATCTTCATCTTCTCTGCTATTCCCACATGCATCATCAGGCTGTTTGGTCTGCAAAAGTCTTTCATTCTCTCCTAGAGTTTGCTTATTATTCATCTCATTCAACTTTGTCAGCTCCCAATTAGTCATCTCCTGAGATTCAGGGTAACATTCTGCCATGCTGTGCAATTCCGTTGTGCCGAGATTTTTATCACATTCAATGACTTCGCTTTCAGTGGCACTAACATCCTCTGCAACACATTCCTTGTAATTGCCACTTCCAGCCACGTTAGGTTGACAGGTTTCGGTGAGCCCAGATAGCCTAGACTGCAACTGCTCGGTTGTTTCCTGTTCTACAATTAAGCTTCCACTACTGGAACCAGAAGAGTTTTTAGCTTCTAGATCTGTTCTCTGAGAAATGGCTTTACTAGTGAAATTTTCAACTGACGCACAATTTTCTTGCATTTTAGCAGTACCATCAGCTGGTCTCTGCAAGAGAGTCACTGCATTGATCCCTGCAGTTGTAGCTTCTGAAAACAGCAAATCTTTACTCATATTAAAATCCTCCTTTAATCGAGAGGAGGGGCATGCAGCGGTCAGGCTTTCAGATGAAGCATTAATCAAATGACTTACAGAGTCATCTTCAGTGCACAGCCTGTTTACTTGCTTTTCTGTATCAATATCCTTTTCTGTGGATCCATTTACAGTAACGCTAAACTGGTCACTCTGTCGGTTTTCATTATCCAGTGTAAAGCTAATAGAGTCCATTAGGGACTGACTGTTGTAATTTGTACAATCCACAACATCACCACTTTGTAGTGTTCTTCTGTCACAGTTGTGCATGACTGCCACCACTAGCACACTTTTCTCCTCTGGCAAGCAAGCTGTATTTCCACATTTCTTTTCTCCTGCTTCCACAGAGTTACACTGATCATCCCGATTACTATTTCTTTTAATCAACTGATCATCTGCTGCTGCCTGATCGTCAATCCACATGACTGGGGTCTCTGGGCTTATGCTAAAATCCTTTCCATTAGCACAGTGATCTCCTCCTCCTGTTGGTGTAGTCACTGAGTGGGACAAGGAGAAAGACTTTAATCTCTGCTGACATTCATTAGGAGTTGTAGCTTCGTTCACGTTGGCCACAGTCGAGTTGAATGACAGGCGATGAGAAGGCGGATCTAGAATCTGATTCCACTTTGCACCCAGCAGAGTAGGTGAAACAGCGGCATCTAAAAAAGGGTTTAAACAAGAAAACTTACTGTCATATTAAAGCCAGAGGTTCTATTAATCCTGCTGCATTAGAATGTCCCAAATAGAAATGCAGAAGTGTTCACATACAGGCACATAAATGAAGCTCACCTGCCATAACCAACATCCTCGGTTAACCATCAGTAGTGTAATTCCATAATGTTTCTGGAACTCAAGAAGTTTAGAGCTACCCCAGTTAGTATCAGGTTGAATTTGCAAAAGCAACTTTAAAGTATTGATTAATATATTTCAGACAGCTAGAAGTGCCTAGAAAGATTCTCACCCTCATAAAATGAACAGTTCAACTTCCTTGACAGCAAAGAATTACCAATTAGACTAAGCAAAAAAATGTAGTGCTTTGAACATGATAACCTTCATTATATGATTTATGTGACCTAATAAAACATTTCTGCAAAAGAGACTTAAAATAAGTTTTGCTTGATTTGTTTAAAATAAATGATTTAAATATTGCTACTGAGATTAAGCTTCATAAAATCTTTCTTTAAAAATATACAGCACATTTGCTTTTAAAAGAGTAAGAAATTTTACAAAGGTAAACAAGATGAATGGAAGCAGAAGAGAATGCTACTAAGAAATGCTGAAGACATACCATGCAAAATTAACAGATGTGTTTTGTAAGTTCTGAGATTAATCTGCAACTCAGACCCACAAAGGGTATCATAGATCTCCCCCTCTTCTATACGGTTCTCTGTAGAAGACATCTGATGTGCCTCTACAATCCTGTTCAAAATGACTCACCTTCATTTTGCTCAAATTCATCTAAAACCTTATCAAGGTTATATGCCTCTGCTTGGAAATAGTTCTCCATTTGTCAGGGAACGACCACCAGATCCTTGTCTAAACCTGCCAGAGAACAAATTACAATCAGATGCTTAACCTTCAGTTGCAGTGTTCCATTACATATTGTCCTGATTTAAGGGGAAAATCAAATTTTTGTAAATCAAATTTTACATACATTACAGACATAAATCAAAAGTATTTTCCAGGAATAAAAATTGTGTGCTTAAACTTGCTTCATTCAGATTAACAACCTCCCCAAACTTGCTTTGGATTTTATTACTTCCAGTCTCACATTAATGTGTCTGGCCATCAGGATCACCATAATGCTGAGCCAAACTGCTGTGACTCCAGTCTAAAGGAAAAAAACCAGCCTAGAGAACCAGAAAGGCCAACCAAAAAATCTGAAGACCTGACTTTCAGATCTGTGCTATTACCAATTAATTCATGTGGCTTTGAACAAGGAGTTTAAACTCCCTGTGCTTCTGATTTTTTAATGTACAGCAGGCTAGCAGTACTCTGTGTCAGTCCTCATTTCGCTTGAGATGCTTCAAAGATTCATACTTGTAAAAGTTGTTAAGGCACTTAATGGGTGTTACTTGAATTGTGCTGTCTCTTAAAATGTCTACTTTAATAATTCCTGTTTGCCTGAAAGGCAGCCACTGGAAATCTAGCAAAATGCACAGAAGTAAATAGTCTCATCAAGAGAAAATGTTCTCAGGGCAGAAAAGAAGATGACAAGAGAGAAATGAGGGGAAAAAAAAGTCAAACCAAAGCCAGAAACCCAACCCTGAATCATTACATAACTATCTTCACATAATAAGTAATATTTTGCCCTACCAGCAGTAACATGGACTCCTCACTACCACAGTCTTGTAGCAACAAGACAGCCTGATTCATTTTTTCCAAATATTCACTACCAGCAGAGACATTTTCAGTAGAAAATGTGTGCTATAACCTATAAACCAGAGAGACCTTGATTTGATCTCTTCTCTGAAAATCATCCAAAACAGCCTTATTCTCTTCAGAGCTGACTTTCACTGTTGTGAAATAAGGCAACAGAGGAGGAGAGGGTGAGAACCTTGTTTTGCAGCATGAAGCAGTGTTAGACCTGACGGCTCAGTTAAAAACCTACTTTTTTTTCCACCAGAGACACAACGCATTAGAGGAAGTTTCCAATTTAAAACAATACTTTACCATTTCCCCAAGTATCTGGATTTGAGGAAAACAACAATCATCTTTATTTCCGTTACTACAACTTTTTCTATTTATGAATTTACAAATTATAAATATTTACAGTACAACAGTTTTGTATTTATTATGGGCAACAACTGCAGTTATGTTATTTACAGGAAAAAGACTGTGCATTAAAATATTACAAAATGCAGAGTTCAAGTTTTCAAGGTTTAAAATCTGATACATGGTTGTTTTAAAAGATGATCATGATACAACATAAATACACTGCTATTTAATATAATTAGACTAAGGCATGTGTAAAAGATACACACAGAAGTTAGTTTTAAAGAAAATCAATCTAAAAGTAACTTAGAATTGCAATAAGCATCAACAGAAAAAAGACCATTTGCAAAATAATTCCAAGATAAACTAGACTTGTCATCTGACATACTCCTAGATTTGTTCTCTGTTCTGGGATTTTAGATTAACTCCTTCTGCAAGGAAAATAGATGATTTGCAGTATCATTTACTGTGCACAGATCATAACATAAGCAATGAAAAGCTGCCCACCCTGATCACCAGCTACATTTCAGGAGTCTCGAAAAGTTGGACTGCTTTGTACAAAATACCAGGTGATTTCACATCCATTTATAATGTATTTAATTTACATTATAATGGTAACATTGCTCCTAGCAAACAATTGATGAAGACATGTATAATTATTCCTAGGCAAAGTTCTGCTACTAGGGTCAATGATGCAAAGAGTATTTGTCAGTGAGGCACTGCAAGACAGAAAAATGTCATAAAAAATTTTTGTGCTCACGAGTTCCAAATGAAGAGAGAAAAGACCTTTTATACCACTATTGTTATTTCACTCACTGATGTACCAGGATATATGGAGAGCCCTTTATTTTTAAACTCATAGTCACTAAGCTGACAGCAACTCTAAATGAGATCACATTGTCTGTTGCAGCAGGTATTTCTCAGAAAAGGTCAGCTGCAAATCTTCAGGTCTAACATCTAAAATTATTATTATTATTATATAAAAGAACACAACAACCCCTCAAGCTTTTCTGCAAGATTCTGCCAAGGGCAAAACACACTGCCAAATCCACAGAAGTCCTTAATGTCCTCTCCTCTGTCTGACAGTAAAGGAGGATGAGTACTCATGTTCCTAACAGATAATCAGCAAGGCTTCCTGATTGTCAGCAACTCACATACTTGCCAGTTGAAGATCTAATGCTTCAACTCTCCATAGCCAGCAATTCAAGATCAAAATAAAAAATAAAATGCTCTAACACAGCATGCTGTAATAATTGAGTAGCTGTTTTCCCTGTGGCTTAGAATTTAATTTTATTTTTAATATTTTTATTAAATGCCCAGGCTAAATAAAAAAGCATATTCCTTTACAGGTCTTTTGAAGCTTCTCAGTGCATCTCACATGTACCACTATAAAAGTCTGGAGGACTTTTAGAATTACTCTAATCCCAAAGTTCCTTTGAGTACAGAGGTTGGCATGACATTTTTTAAAGGATCCTTAATAGTTGTGAAACTCTGTAGCATTGCTCAAATATCCCGAGTCATGGCACAGAGAGAAGCTGATGAGCAAATACACAACTCTAGAAAAAGGAGAATAAAAACAGGAGCAAATCAAAAAGAAGTTTCAGTGGTAATTTTAGCTGTATGCCACGAAAAAGGAGATACTTCCTAAATTACTGTATATTGGGATGAACAATATGAAGGAGAGGATCTTGTACCACTGCAAGGAAAAGGAAGCATAAACCATCAATGACTAAAAAACAGGAGATTTTTTTCAGAAATACAGTCCTCCATGAAAAGATTTGGCAGGAAATACTAATAATGGAAAAAATAGTAAAATTTTATGTTTTAACTCTGTATACAAAAAAGATTAATACAATAGTTACTATCCACTAGCATGTAAGGACAGAACTCAAGATCAGTTGTTACCCATTGCAGAGCCATCTTCTGTCTTTCAGGGCAAAGTGCTAATTAAAACATGCAGCCTGTCAAATCAGATTATTTTCAAGCTCCTGTTGGATCACAGATCATGCATAATTCAGAAAGTGTGTTTTACTTATCAATTTCTTCATAACAACAGCATGGGCTTGTCATCATCTTAATTTCTGAAATTTAGGAACTTACATTCCATGAAGCTTACATGCTTTACTCTCCCTTGATGTCTAAATTTAAAGGTGCATGTACCAGAAATGTGTGTGTCATATCTACCCAGAATTACTGCCCTTGTCATCACAGCATTCAGACACAACACAAACTTCAGCTGAATAGTGGGGAAGAGAAGGAGACAGAAGTGAAGGACAGAAAAACCTTCCTTAAAATTAGGTGTTATTCTGAACAGGCTTAGCCTTGGAGACTGCCTCTGAAGAGAGCTCAGATATCCCACAAGCCAGTTTGCTCCTGAGAAATGAACTGTACAAGAGACTAGCCTTGTGTTATACCTGCAAAGCAGCCAGACTCATATTTGTGTTGGGCTCTATGATAAGGGATTATGTAACACATGATCTTCTGCACTGCACATCCTAAATTATCCTTGGGATAAGTTTTCACCACGGGAACTGACAGTCTTTAGTCTTTCAAACTGTCTCTAACAGTGGATGATCAGCTCACAATCACATTAAAACACTGTAATAAAAAATGCATTGAAAGGAAATAATACTGACATTCAGCTACTGGCCTCCCAGCAAACACCTAAAAACCACAGAATATGTAAAGAAGCAGAATAGGATCTCAGGATTTTCTGTCATGCTGTCCTGTAGAGACAACTCTTTCCATATCAAACTGTGAACCTACATGTTTCAGTAATCTCTTACTAAACAAAATGCTCAAATACTTTATTACAGTCCTCACAAAAAATACCCATGAAAAGCTCCTAAGATGGAAGTCACAAAGGGCATGACCAAACTGAAACCAAATATTGCTCATTCATCCTGATAAAAGTCACACATCCAGAAAACGCCATTTTCCCATAGCATGAGAGCACGGAAGTACAGATTGACTGGACAGACAGATTTATTAGATCCAGGGCTCCTGGAGACTTCCTCCAACCCCAACAAACAATGGTCAAGTGCACATCTTGTTCCAGCTCCCTTCGGCGATCTGCGTGTTACCTGTCCCCGCGAGTCAGGCACCTCTGCTGTAATGAACACTTTGTTCAGAGTTGAGCAATAGCTTTATTTAGAACTGATGAGATCTGGCTACAGAACAGACTGAGAAAGAAAGACTTTGCCCGCCTTCCCCCTCTCCCAAACAAATAAGACACAAGCTTTGCTCTAAAATGGGGCAATTACTCTCAGTAAAAAACAAACCAACAAATTGCTAAAAATACTCCATCATCTTCTATATAAGAGATCCATCCATATACAAAAGTGTATGTACGTAAATATATACCCATAAGAACGCATAAGAAACATTTCAGGTGCAGAACTCTGAATTATTTTATTCTAAAGCAGAACTTGCCTCTTACCTTTTTCTTAAACATATGCTAAGAAACGAATGGCCCTGTGTCTTCTCATGATGACCGCAGCACAACCAGCCACTTCCGCTGAATCAGGGTGTTCTACCTGATCCTAAAAAGAAAATACAAACATGTATTTTATGATTAATTCTGCCACAAACCATGTTCTTTTCAACACATGACTGCAGCTAGCAAGACATATTTGGCAAATTGCTGCAAGCTACAGATGATTTGGATTACATCTGCAGCTTTAAATTCAGAGATGTGTGTGCACTATGCCACTATTGCTCTCCAATAGTCTGGTGAAAAATGTTGCTTATAAAAACCATATTGCTACCTACCTGTTATTATTCTTCATTTAACTGTAAACTCTCAGTGTAACACAGCAACTCCAACTGTCCTTGTATTCCTGATGACCTTGACTGTAACAATTTATAAAACTAGTCTCTGAAATAAATTATATTAAACTACAATAGGCCTTCCAAAAATAAAGAGCTAGTAGCTTTAATAGTCAACAAAAATTCACAGCCCTCTGAATTCTGTAAACTGTATTCATCAGCTTCCCACTGATTTTGTTACAGCTAAACAACAGGTTTTGTCTTCAAATTATTCCCCCTACAATCTTAGGCTTCCTTCATTTCCTAAAGGCTTCTTCTCACAAAACCCACAAAAGCACCAACCTTCAGTAACAGGGAGGACCCAAGAGAAAAAAAAAGTCATCTGAAGAAACTTTTGTTCTTTAATCCACAGCATTTCTATAGGCCAGGTGCTCATTTTCCCAGCTGCATCCTAACAGCCAACATAGCTCAAAAATCCAACACAGCCATGGGCAGAGAAAATAGAAACTAGTTTATGACAAACAGTGCAACAAGAAAAGGAATGAGATACGTTAAATTCATTTTTAATGTTTTCTAGCACTGACATTTTGACCTGTTAGGTAGTTGAAATATTTATTAGTACACTGATGAAGCTGCAACACGTGTTAGAAAAAAATCTTAAAGCTCCAGCAAAATTAATAGTGCTTAAAAAAAAAAATAAAAAAATCAGTTCTCCATGCATGAAAACAATATTCAGTGTTACACTAAATTTTTCCCAGGGTTGTTTATTATTCTTTTCAGAAATAAGCTACAGTAATAATTCCAGGAAACTAATGAACTGAACAGTAGCACTCTGAGTAGTACTGTTTCCAAACTCAGAATCTCACAGCTTTGAATGCCAGCAGAACTCTTCCTGTATACAAGTAAAATTTCTGATGCTATGTATATTTCTACCTCTATGACTGAAAATTAATTTTGGTTATCTGGGAAATTGTAGATGTTATAACATTGCTACAAAATTCTCCAGATAGGCTTCACATACATATGTGAAGTGGAGGAAATTTAATTCCTCTGAAAGGCTTCAAACTAAGCCTTTTCAAAGGGATGTGAAGTACATGTGGCAGTGGGGAAGGTTTTCTGTACCACCACTGTGTCCCCTCCCAGCCTGTAGTGCAGGAAAATGATTCCGTTTTCATGACTCCTTTGAAAAGACAAATCAATTAATGACAATTCTGTTGGTGATTTATGGTAAGGCCTGTCAGCTGCATCATGAACATCACATGAGCCAGTCATACATTAACCACAAAGTTCAACCTTCCCTGATCAGAAATGGATCAGACCTAGCAACCCACGGCTGAAACGAGCTGTGCTGATATCCGTGCTCTAAGCCAGCAAACCTTCTAGGCAAGCAATATTCAGGGCAACAGCACAGCTTTATTATTCATTGTTTTTATTCTGCTCCTCTTTCCTTGTTCCATTCTTCCCAGGTAATGACTTTTTGGTGCGTAACCACTCAACAGAGAAGAACACAGATCAAATCAATCACTGCCAGTCTCGAAAGTAAGCTTTGAAGAGGTATTACCTGGAGGTCCTGGAGCTTTTTGTTTACAGTTCAACATTTACTCTCAGCAGCCATTTCCCCTTACAAAGATCAGTGCAAAAATCAAAGAATGCTTACAGGTATGAACATAATATATTTAAACAAAAAGCAAGTAAAAAAAAAAGTAAACTATAACATTTGGATTTCATGAAAAAAATGAAGAAGTTGGCAACAGAGCCAAATTCTTTTTTCAGTAAGAATTTAATATAAGAGAAGTATATTTAAATGAAAATCAAGGGCAAAAGGAATAACTACAAATGAGAGCCAAGAATACTCACAACATATAACCTAGTGATTATTAGGTTTTCTCTGAATCACACACACTGCTAAAAAGGGTTCCATCACACTTGTAAAGAATACATACATTTCTACCTAAAAATTATGGGCCCACTGTGACCTAAGATCACTGCAAATGAAGGAGGTCCAGTGTCCCTGCTGTCCCAGTTTGCTACTTGGAGCATTTCAGTTCCTTATCTCTTCTGCTGGTGGTTGCCTGAGCTCCTCTGTCTCCTGCCCTACAGTGGTGTCACTCAGGTGCTGCTTTGGTTGTACCCTGCATGTCTGATTTCCCTCAGGAGCTCTAAGAAGGCGACTACCAATTACTGCAAAAGCAAAACAAGAAACTGAAGAGAAATTTGACAAGCAGAGACGTGCTCAGAATAAGAAAGGATGAAGAACAGAGGAAGAGAACACTAAAAATACAAAATTAGAAATATCTTCTACAAAAAAGAATGTAAAAAATGTTTACAACATTAAATGAAAGTAATCTGAACTAGCAGAAACTGGAATAGATTGTAATAAATGGAAAGAGACTGAAAAAGAAGCAATTTTGATACTATGGTAAAAAAATGCAAAAAATGCTCAAAGCATGAGGAGATGCTAAAAAATGCTTCCATCTACTGGCAAGGATCCAACTCTTAACTACACTACAGATCCTCTATAATGTGCTACCAGTGAGAAGATGTCTTTGAGTAGGCAGGGAGACATTTGCAGCCATTTTAAGGCACTTTATTATTGCTAGATTAGTTGAACTAGGCATTATCTTAAATGCAAATCCAGATTTCAACACTGGTATCTTCACTTCCTACCTTGTCTACACTTTGGAAGTATCAGATGGGAGATTCAGAGACTACAGACAGGGGATATGTTCAGGCCCCAACTTTGCAAGAAAATACAAACTACAAGAAATACTATAGCAGGGGGTTACATTAAAAGGAAATCAATGTACTTGAACAAGGGGAGAGACAAGTAGAAAGTTTCAGGACACACATCAGTAATGTAAAATTATTTTATCTGATCAGGCAATCTGGAACTTAAAACCTTCACAAATGGAAAAGGGGGTTCTTCACTCAAACGCAAGTGTAATGCTTGCAATAATGGTGGTTTACCACATGCCCAACAATTTTGTCCCCAAATATGGAGTTCTTTCTACCTAGCACCTGCCGAATGAAGGGAAGGGCAGGCATTACAAAGGGTTTGTGACACAGCAGTAGCAGTATCTGTCATATACCTGAAAATGCCTGCAATAGCAAGGACTTCAGATTAGGCCCCAAATTAAACATTCTAAAACTAAGTGTTCTATTAATAAATTAAAGAAGTAGTTGTTCAATGCAACCAGAAAAAAGAAAAAAAAGAAAAATAAAATAATTGTTTTCAAAATTCTAAGTTATTACAGAAAACTCAGCAAATGACAACAGATTTTTTTTTAAAATACATGGTCTATACCACAACTCAGATTAGAAAATCTAATTAAAACTCAACATAAGTCCATTTAGTAAGAAATACTAAATACAGCTGCAAAAATGAAATGTAACAAAGAAGATACAGCTGCTGCTAATCCTTTCCCTGCACCAAAAGCTCAAGATGACCGAGCATCCTTCAGCTTTGCTTTCCATAATTTGCTGATGTTCCTACTACTCAATGTAAATGCACCCAAGAGCAGGCTGGGGCATGGCAGGCTATTTCTGTGTAACACAACACTGTACCAGCTCACTACCCATGAACGCTGACAAAAGAAAAACTATTGCAATGTTGCATCGGATTGTCTTTTTTTCCAATCAACTGAACAAACAGAGATGGACAATGCTTAAAGCAGAACAGTCTCTCTAATTATTCCACCAATATTTGCATCTTTTCCCTTGACTTTCCCCCATGCCATTTTAAAGCCATTATTTCCACTTTTGTCTCCAGCCAAGTTTCCATAAGGAGACATTCACACATGCATGAGCAGTAGTAAGACAGTCAAAAGAGCAGCAACTTCAAAGCAGCATTATAGGAAGTATCACAGTCAAAAGTAACAGGGAGACAAGACAAACTACAGCAGCATTATCAACCTTTGTGCTCCAGAAAATGAAAGCAGCCCAACTGAAAAGGACACCTGCTTTATAACCATTTACAGTAGAAATAAAATTCCTTTTCCTACCCTTTTTTACTATTTCAAGGAGAAAGCAATTGATTTGTTTTCCTGACACAAACCCCAGCCTTGCCAAGCAGCCTCAGCCTGCTGCAGAGGCCGGGCCTCAGCACCTGGAGACAGGAACCAGCTCCTGCTTATGTAACTGCTTTTGATGCCTGGAAAAGGATCCATCCCTGCTCTGGGAAAGAACAAATAGATAGGTTTACACCGTAGGGCTGCCTTCCACGCAAGTTTTTCCAGAGGAATACAGCTGGAAAAAAAACAAAGAGAAAAATCCTTTCCTGAGATTACTCATATGCTCATAGAGGTCACTTCAAAATGTGGTGGTTTATGTATCTAGTGTCTTATAACACTTTGTTTCATGCAACTTCCAAGTTTAAAATACTGTAAACCACAAAAAGCTAATGCACAGTGCATTAAACATAAATTTAATATGAAATCATGTTTCTTAATTTGTGCATGGGTTCCAAGTAATGTCATCAATGTAACAACATAGTTATTTTTAAAAATTAATCCATTTAACATACTGATCTGAAGCTGTTATTTATCTTTACTCAAATATAAACTAAAGTAAACATATAGAACAAGTAGGTTTATGGGATGATTTTTATGTTTCAGTATTTGAGAAGGTTTTGACTCTGATGTTTAACACATTTGAAGAACAAAATTATTTAAAGCTGCACACTCTATCCCAGAGTGGATTAATCCTGTATTCTAACACTTTATGAATTTTTCTTTCCAGTGTAGGTTAGAAACAAGAACAAAACGCAAATAGACTCAATATTGTTTCAGATCTTTCTTAGATTTGGGCAATAAGGGAAGAACTGACTAAGTTCCCCTAGAATCTATACTTAAAAGCCTGCAACTCCTAAGGAGCTGTCACTTTTATAAAGCCCATGAGGGACTGACACTTGTGAATGCCAGTGAGCAAAAGCTGATAATAAAAGCTGGAACTGCCACACAACCAGAATGGAACAGATCAAAAGGACAATGGGCAAGAAGGGAAACTGTTTTGCTACCGTTTACCAGCCCATCAATTCCGAGTTGTACCCACCGGGAAGAGAAGCTGCTGGAAGCAACACAATTTATACATTCAGCTGCTTTTTAGAGAATGGACCATCCAAACAGGCAAAAACTCTGAAAGACCACTGGAGAGAAGTCAGGCAGCTACTAACACCACTTTTATCAACAGGCTGTGTTTCCAACACTCCTGTGGTCATCTCTGCTCACCTGATAACTGTGTCACACAACAGTACTCTAAATTCATCACTTTTAAAGAAATATCATAATTATAGACACCAACAGTTACTATTTCTCAAATGCTATGTTATGTAAAGCTGGATTACCATACATCCCTGAAATAAATATGGACTTTTATCTCATACTCTCTTCTCCCTGAAATTATCTCTAAGTAGGTAACTTAATTGCCATTTTGTATAGACCTTTATATTCATATCATACCAAACACATTATAAAACGCTGTTGTCAAGTGTAGCAAAGAGCCCTCCCACGTTTGTGATCATGATCTAACATCACTGATGATGCTCACAGTGCATTATGTCTTAAGTCATCTGTAACTAGTAACTCACTCGATACAACTCAATAATCCATGGCAACAGTGCATACTGAAACTGCTATTTCTGAGCATGCATCTCATCTGTGCTAAGGGCCATTAACATGCTTGTAACAGTGCTGAAGGGACTGAGCACTAACCACCAGAAACAGGCAGTAACTTGCTTTTAGGTGCACTGTAAAGCTTTTTTCTTTTCACTGATATACTGTGCAACTCAGACAATCAGGACATCTACCTGAAATTTATGTTTGGCTCCAGGAAGTTTTAGTTATATTACTAAGTGCCCATAATTCTGTATCTCTGTTAGCAGTCACAGGAAATAAAGGCTTAACAGACAAAACCCAAAAACATTTGAAAGCCTTCCTTATTATTAATGAGTTATGAGTATTAATACAGAAATCTTACAGAGCTCAAGGAACTCCAAATTCTTGTAAACTCAGATACATGAAAACTGAGAAACCTCTGCCACTTCTTCTGTCCACTGACAGGGTGGTTGATTCTGCTCAGCCATGAATCCCCACCTCTTTACCCCTTCTTCTCAGTCTGTAGCATATATTCCTGTTTTCTTCATCTGGAGGGCTCCTTTTCCCCTCTCACATTCCTTTCCCATTCTCTTCTTTCTGCATCCATTTGTTTTCTCCCTACCCAAGCTTTCTTCTTACTCTGACAAAAAAAAACAACAAAACAAACATGAGAAACCCCATGTTCCAACATTTCTGTTCATTACTGGTATAAATATACTGGTAAACAACCTTATTAACCATGAGATTAAGAACAGTGGGAGCAAATCCAACAGCAATGGTGGTACATCCACTTTGCAAACAGAAATGGAAGTCTTTAGAGGGTTGGCCATCAAAAAAGAAAAAAAAAAAAAAAAAAACCACATGGCTAAAAAAACAGCCGTATGCTAAGACACCATCCTAACTGCCAACCTGTGCCCTACCCCTCCTCATCATTACAGACCATCATTAAGCTCCTTCACAAATTCACTTAAACCCCTAGTCTTGTAGCCTTAAATGCATTTTCTGACACATGCACAGTGGGTATTCAGTATCCAGGACCACTTCTCTCAAGCATCTAAGTATTTCAAACCTCTAGTCAAGGCAAGTTTTGTTAAATACATAGGAGGCACTACAGCGTGTTTCCTCAAATTAAGGAACAATCTGAGTATTGAGTAAGGTACAATTACATTTAAAAGCCATCTGTACAGAAATGAAGCTTAATAAAAAAAGGTTAATAAAAAATATATAGCTACAAGGGGTATTATAGGAAATTAATAAGGGAACAAAACCACTACATATATATTTATCTATTGCCTGTGAGTCTCAAGAAACAATTTTTAATTGGCATCATAATAAACCCCACATTCATTTTACATGAGTACACAAAAAGAAAATCTATGAGCAAATTCCAGAAAAGGGTTAAAATGCATTTTACAGGTGACTTGTTAAGTGAAACCACGGTAAATATAATATAGAAGTTATTAAGCCAGTACACCAATACAATTACTTGAAAGCAGAAAAGCACACAGGTGGACCGATGCTTAAGTAACAACCTTTTAAAGTTACATTTATAAAAGAGTCAAGAAAGAACTGTGAAACCCATGAAATACACTGGGGTTTTATGCAGCCTTCATCATTTATACAAAAACACAGTATGAAATTACTACAATCAATGCAATTTGGTGTTTCAGCTAAGAGGCTGTTTCAATATATATGCTATTTAAAGTAATCTGTTAATAATATAACCTAAGAAGTGGGCTTTGCATGCACTTTCAAGTTCACCAAATAAGAGACCATTAAAATACTCATTTTGAATTAAACAAAACAGCATTTACAATGTACCTTTGTAACACAGTAACAACCAATATGCTCCGCTGGACTATGAAAGTGGAAACAACAGCTGTATACTGGAGGATAAAGCCCAAAAAGGGTGTAAATCAGATACCTGTGCCTTTTTCTACAATACACAAGCCTCAGAAGCAAGCTCTTTCCAAGCCATAGCATGTACTTCTACAGTATCACAGGAGAATATGCAATTTCAAAGACTGCAAGATAAATGAAAAAAAAAAAAAAATCACAAAGAGGGAACTTTCCTCTTACATTATCTCAATTCATATTAAATGTTCATTTATCTGCATTACAGTGCAGATAGGGAATAAAAAATTACATTGGCATGATTGGTTTGCTGGGTATATTTTAACCATGTAACTTTTGTGTTTCCTCCAGCCTACCAAGAAAGATCAGTATCCACACTCTCAGTAATATAACCAACAGGACTTACATGCTGGTTAAAGGGTTCAGATGCTGCCACTTTTCAAGTGTTGTATTTTTAATCTAATCTCCTATAGAAATTAAGATTATGGGATTTTGTTGTTCATTTACTATTCTTTATGCACATATTTTAAAATACAAATATATATCTGTCATGAAAATGAGTATCTACACAGTAAAAACAAATCCAAGTGACTGCCCTCCAAGGGAAAAGCAAGCTGTTCTATGTATTTTGGCAGCAACCTGCTGGGCAATCAATACCCACACAGCTCTGGAAAAAATCCCCAGAATTATGGTGTTATGTGAGAAAGATGGGATTAATGTAGAGAGGGAAAGAAGGGAAGAGATACTATGGGGCAAAAAGGAATTACATCTACAGAAAAACAAGATTCTTTCATTCCACAGATGGTGGAACAAAATGCTTACTAATATAGTATCTCCAAGAACTTGGATACAAATAACATCAGATAAGATTTACACTATAATAAACTCATTCAACACATCTTCCAACTTGAAACAAAACATACTTGTCTCCATCTCCAGATCACAGAAGAAATTCCCTGCTACTTACAAAACCTTTCACAAAATCTAAAGAATTACAGGTGGAAAATAAATTGTAGTCATCAGAAACGGATCTGGAACAGATTCCCAGTGTTTCAGCTCCTTTATTACTGGTTCCAGCACACTGCACTGACTCAATCCAAGAACCATTGAACTCTTCAGAGCACCAAGTTAATCAAGCCCAGTTCTCTGCTGTCCTCAGTACTGGATGGTGTCAGGCAACAAGCTCCTTGGATCTGTGATGCCAAAAAGAAAGGTCAGCACTACCCTACGCAGCAGTTGGTGGGAGTGACACACAAGATAAACTTTTTTCTTTCCTATCACACTTAAGAATCACCAGCACAGTTATCCACCTCTCTTCTGCAATAAACCACAGCGGCCCACTTGCTTTTGCTTCTCTACAACACCTGCAGAAAAACCAAATGTGCACCTCTTCACTTACCACACTTCCCAACCTGGCAGAGAAACAAGATTAATTTCATTTTGTTTAAATTGATATGCAAAGCTCAGAGCTGCAGAACTTGAAGTGGGAATACAAATTTAATTCTGCCAAGCACCTTCAGCAGATGACTGGGGCAGGGTTTACCTTCACCCCCACACTCATCACCAAAGTGCACCTCAGAGATACTGGATGTGTGGCACACCCAAGATCAGAATGAGGTCTGTGTACCACACAGACCAGAGGAATCTACCTCCTCAGAAACCAGGACCCAAATTTTACTATTATTGACAGCAGTCTTCAACATTTCTCTTAAAATCCAACAATCCAAAAAAAAAAAAAAGAGAGAGGAAAAAAGAAATCTAAGTTGTTGACAAAGAAAAGGAAACAGATGAGAGAACAATTTCATTGACAGGGTTAAAAGAAATGCAACAGAAGCACAGTAAACAATCTGTGAGAAACAAAAAACCTCACAAATCTGAAAATATCTACCATTTTTGTCATGTAGTATCTTATAAACTTCCAATTATCTGACTGGACAACTGGTCAAGCAATAAATTTTATGCATATTCATAGGATTTTCCAATTCTTCTTGAATTTGTAGTAACTACATGCACCATAAAATCATATTTTCAAATGGCTTGGCCTTTATTTTAGTGTTCCTAAGTCAATCCTCTAGTTCACATTTGAAGCACAAACAGGTAAGACAACATGTACACTGAGTTCAAAGCAGAGTTTTGACACAACAAAACTGAACCTGGAAACAAGAAAAGTTCCTCTAATAGTCAGTGTCATTCACAGATAAAGAAGGTATTATGTGATTTAGAAAGCTCCTTGATCTTCTTCTTCCACTGAACATTTACCAACTTCTTTTAAGTGCATCACACTACTTTTTGGAAAAAAGTACCAGCGTATGTTCTTCCATTGATAATCTGCTATGAATCTGCTAAAGTATTTCACCCACATTACTTCCCTAAATAAAATTTTAAACTTGGAGTGAAATAGAAATGTTGTACCCAAAACGTGTATGAAGTTTGAGTTCCATTATTTATTTTAAAAGGCTTCAGTATATTGTAGAAGTAAATAAAAACTTTCCAATTACAGTATTTTTTGAGAAGAATCCAGAAGGATGTTAAGTACTACTAGAGCAGCTTGAGTTCTTCTGTAAATTGATAGAGCACACATGAATCTCTGACCCAAGCAAGGCCTAATTTCAATTTATGCCCTGATAGGAAATGTCCTCTGGATTCTTTGTATGCTGGGAATTGGGAATGACAAATTCCCCTCAGCTACCATTTTACTGCTAAAAAAAAAACCTCTTCTGCAAAATTGTAGTACAAGTAGTCAATATGGAAAATTCTGAAACACTTTCAATCAGCATGGAAAAAATTTGGTATATGGCATTTCTCTTCTAGTTCTTAACTGAGCAAGGGATCTTCTCAGCTCAGGCAAAGAAAAGCACAAAACACTTCAGGCATCTTTGATTGTGCCTAATTCCTCCAATGAAGAATAGCTGGGAAACAGCCTTAAAATAGTTATCAAACTGAATTCTACAACATTTTTACAAATAGAAAACAGCAGAGGAAGAAACACTTCCAACTTTGTGTACACTAAGCTTTTGTCCTTTTTTTGTAACTACTGCAAACATCAGTTCAGCTCAAGTCAGGCCAAAAACCAGAAAAGCAAAAGTGAAGGCACATTTACTGCACTGCTTTTTACATACAAATCCATCGCCAACACAGGGTTCAGCAGCACTGTCTAAAGCAGCAGCTGATGCCTCAAACCTCCATGGGAAATCTTTCCACCTTTGTCAATATGCTGGAATCAAACTGCAACAGAAAATCCAACAACAGTGTTTGAAAAAATTGTTACTGGGTAATACCATTTCCAAATGGAAAGCCCTACTCAACTCCACTATGCCACCAAGCTCTTAAAAACAGAAGTTCATCAAGCTTCTTGTGGATATTGAAAGGAAGGGGAAGAAGTATAGGAAACAAGCAGCATGCAATAAAATTCTTGGCAGACAAACCTAGACAATCCCAGCAGAGCTTACTGGAATGCTTCTGGACCTTCAGTGTACTCCCTTAAACAACTGATACTACTAATATCCCACTGATTCATAGACAGGTTTGTTTCAGTTGCCATCAAAATATCAGAGGTATAGTATTAACAACATTAACACATATAGCAAGCAAGACAAAGTTATTTATATATTCTATATACAACACAGATAAAATACAGAGAGGTATAGCTATTAGCATTACCTACAAATAATTCCATATGAAAGTTGTTTATTTCTACTCAAAAAACATAGAGACAAACAAAAAACCAATCAAGTCCACGTTTTCCTTTGCTCAGTATACACTGGGGACAAAACATATGAAAAGTTTGATATATCAACACCAAAACTTCCAAGCATAACATGATCACACTGCCACATATTGACATTTCCAAATCATCAAATTTCACATGAAATTAAAACAATGCTGAAGCTTCCTAAAGCTCTCTTTTCCCTAACCTTCATAATTAAGACACCTATTGCCTTAGTTTATTCTCAGACTGAAGATATCACACAAGCTCTTCAGAGAGCACTCCAGCTCCACACTTCCTAAAACACAGAGGATCTACAGGTTGTGACTCCACACCTGCTTTTCACAGTTTATCACCTTTTCTTTGCCTTTTTTTTTACTGTAACAGAATTATTCCTGTGCAAACCTCAGCTGGCTGGACTCACTTCTTTATGTCACCTCTCCCTTGAGCAGATCTGGATTAAGGAATAGGGAAGGAACAATTTACCCTCTGTTGACATCCTGAAGTTCCCGGCCATGCACTGCTTGCCTTCAACCTACGTTTTTACATTAATTAGATTTCTCTAGTAACTACCCTTAAAATATTTTAACTGTCACTTTATGGACTTCCTCTGCCAATCATGTTAAGCCTATTTGATGCTGATGTACTACTTGGAGGGCTGTTATTTCTGAAATAGAAGTACCAATATTAGCCATCTCTGCTGGGCTCTTGAAGCAATACAGCAATAATATAATTACTGATGGAATAATCCAGTAATAAACCAGACTGAAATTATTCAGTGAAAGAATACATATAAACTCACCTTAAAAGTATTTTTCCTATTCTACCGTCTCCTATGGCAGCCTGAATAGCAGCTAAAGTAAATCTCAAACAAATAGTAAGTAGGAATGTACTTGTATGTAAAAATAAAATTATTTATAAAGATAAGACAAATAATTATTCTTTACATATGAATTATATTTGTGTGCATTATGATAAAGGTCATTTAGTTTTATCACACTGATTTTCCAGTGTGTAATTTTTTTCATTACTATGTGGCATGTTTTGCTCTAGCCATTAGTCCAAAAAGCTGTATCAATACATATCCTGAATTTTATTTTTCCTGAATTCTAAGTCAAGTAGTAACTACTATGTCAGTGAAGGATCCTTGATATATATTTTATATCTTCCTATCCATCTGCAGTCATTGACACAATTTTCCCAGTATTGCAAGATATAGCCAACACTTCTAGCTAACACAGAAGTAAAAACTGTCTCTACTCAGAATTTTCAGTTACTTTCAGCCATTTACTTTTGACTTGCTATGGCTTATCAATACAAAAAGCTTTGTCGACTTGTAGTACCATTGTATCTTTCTCAATGCTTTAGAGAAACAACAGGAGGGAAAACCAAGCATATTAGTTCACATTTCTGTCCATTTAAAAGTCCAAGTCTCCTAAAGAATCACAAATAGAACCATAAACAGGCCACCTTTCAATTTCTTTAATCTCAATCACATTACAAAAATAAACATTAGCCTTTATATAACACTTTCAAAGAAGCCTATGAATATACCGGCGTCTTAGAACAGTGTTCTGGAAAAGATCACAGATTCATCTGCACACAGACTAACTGTGCACTGTAACTATCATTCCTCAACTGATTTTTGGTTAAGAAAATCAGTTTTATTGAGAAGATTCTCAGCTTAGTATATCAAAAATATTTTTCTGATCAACAAAACATGAATACACAACTTCTTCCCAAAACCTCTTTTTGGCCAACTTGTATTTAAAAGCAAAAGGCCACTCTAATTCTTTAGCTAAATAATTTCCAGGTAATTTTCTATAGATAGCCTGTAAACTGAAAAACAAGCAAGCTGTTTTCTGCCAAAGCTGGCACAGTGAGTGGACAGACTACAACAGACATTAAAAGCTTATCATTCTTTGGCCACAAGTTTTAATACTGCATCTTTGTTCAGGCTCTACCTTTGTTCCCTGAGACAATCACAGCCAGACTTTATGCCAAGCTAAAAAAACTGTATTTCATCTCAGCCTTAGCCCCAGGCCTCAGATCCTGAAATGAGTGTGTGTTTGAAAGTATTTAATCCCCAGCCTCGTAACTGACTCAAAGCTAACACACAAAAATAACACCCAATATCAGGAGTCAGCACGGTGGTTTTGGGGTGGGTTTCTTCCTTTCTCACATGCTAAAGGAGGCACCATAAAGCAATTCAAATAAATCACAGTTTGTCAGAACATGGTGACTTGTTCAGCACTGATCAGGGCTTCAGTTAGAAAGAGAGGCTTGTTTGAAATTTTAGACCCTTCTTCAGCTTCCATTTCAGATTCCCCAAACCTCTGAAGAGATTTTTAAATTTGTCTCTCTTGGGTCAAGGAGACTGTTCTTCTCATTTTGCATCACATGCCATAACTTTATAAAAAGAAGCACACGGAGGGTTCTTCTTACTTCAGGCAGTAACAAAGGATTTGGATGTTTCAGCCTCTGAAGGTGTATCTAAAATCTGTATTTGTTCCATGCAATCAAAAATTACTAGCTAATGGAAGTTAATTACAACGTTTTAAAGCCTTGCCTAGTCAGTTAAATGTTGCCCAAAGAAAATAAAAGCTTTTATTCAGGTAGAGCATCTTTTTCATTATAACTATTTTATTTGTTTTTACACGGCTCCTTCCAGGTTTGGGTTTAGTCTGGACCCAAAAACTGAGGGCAGTGTTATTCAGAAATTCTAATCTGAGACAACCACACTTAATAAGAAGAGTGACAGAATTCAGTTAACTTTTAATATACTGAACTGAATGAAAATACGTGTAAAAATGACACCCTCTGAAAAACCTCTGTCACAAAATAATAAGGAATATCCTGTCTATAAATAAAGAAGATCGTTAACACGAAAACAAAGTCTATCAATTTCCATCTGCTAGTTCTTTCTCTCTCTGGTTAAGAAGATAAAAACATTCCTTGAGCCACGCTCTGCCATAAGCACCTATTTAGCCATAACATTTATGAGCAAGAAACTAGCCCACCTCTGCAAGAAGTCTGACATGCCAAGAGTGCCAGTTATTCTTAGAGTGAGACATGACCACAATTTCACGTAATTAGAGATGTTATAAAACGCATCCCGCCCGCTCTCCCCATCCCCCTCCACCACTACCACCATTGCAGGAGTGACTTGTTACACATCGCGATGAGCAAGTAACATTCCCTGCCCGGGGAGAGAGCGGAGATCACGCCATAAAAAGGGCACGAGATGCAAACAGGGATCCTCCCCTGCCCGGGCCGGCAGCCGCGGCTGCTCGGGCACAACCTCGCCCTGCCCCGCGCCGGTACCGGGGCGTCCCGGGGGGAGCAGCAGCTCCTTCCCCATCGCCGGGATAGCTCGGGGAGAAAGGTGCCCCGGGCGAGCGGGTCACCCAGTCCGGACGCCCAGGGACGGAGGAGGAACGGCGGGGAGGGGGCTCGGAGGACCGCGGCGGCCGCCGGGGAAGGCTGGGGGGAGACCGCTGCCTTCCCCTTGGTGGCGTGCGGAGGACAAGGGCGGCGGAGCGAGGGGGCGCCCGGAGCCCGCAGGCCCAGGGCGCTGTCGGCGAT
>NC_031777.1:25457815-25490215 GCF_001522545.3 Parus major | reverse complement strand
CCGCGCCGGCAGCGCCGCACCGGGCCCCGGGGTCCGCCACGGCACCCCCACAGCGGGCGGACAGCGGGAGCAGCCGCCCGCTCTGTCCCCGAAGAGACCCCGTAGCCGCACACACACCCACAGGCAGGGGCGGCATCGGCAACCCACCGCCGCCACCGGGCGCTGCCGGTGCCCCGGGGCCGAGGGATGGATGCGCCTCTGGGCAGCGGCTGCAGTGTGTGTAGTGTGACCACTCCACAAAACCTGGTCAGAAGGACTCGCGGCTGGGAGCCGAACATGTGTTATTTCGCCGTTTCATGTTAAGTCTCTCCACAGTCGGAGAGGGACTCCATCCTGCGGGACGCCCTCAGCCGCCCCGAGAGGTGCGAGGCCCGGAGCCATCCGCTGGCACACACGTTCAATCCTCAGTAAAGAGGCTTCCAGAAATTAAAAAAAAACAAAACAAACAAACAAAAAAAAGCAAAAAACAAACCACTAAACAACAACAAACAAACACGCTCGTTACCACAGGAGCCGCGATAGCGAGCTGACAGGGTACGCCAACCCGTGACACTGCGCCCGGAGTCTCACCCGTTCTCTCTGCAAGAGGAGGCGGCCGCCCATGCCGGGAGCGGGACTCTCCGCCTGGCTGCGGGCGCTCGACAACACCAGCGAAATGTCACAATGTCACTCCCGGCGTGTGCCGCGGTCCGGCGGGGGCGGCCGGTCCCGGGCTGCGAACCGGCACAGCGCGCCCTCACCGCCGCCTGCGGCCTCACCCGGGCGAGCGAGCGCCCAGCGCCTCACGAAGCCCTCACTCCTCGTCTCAGGAACCTCTTGCCTCAGGAACCCCTCACCTCAGGAACACCCCATCCCTCGCCTCAGGAACCTCTCTTTCCTCACCTCGGGAACCCTCATCGCTCTCCTTAGGAACCCCTCGCCTCAGGAACACCCCATCCCTCGCCTCAGGAACCCTCACCTCGGTTCCCCCTCACGAAAGGCTCGCTTGGTGCCAGGGGAATGGGAAGGAGTCGCTCTCCCCTCGCCTTTGTGCAGGTCCGTGACCTCCCAGCCGCAGCAGTGCCATGTCAGCCCAGAAAGGAGGGAAAGGTGAGTGTGGTGGCTGCTAATGCAGTTTCACGCCCATTCCTTCTTCCCAAGCCTTCACACTTACAGGCCATCACTTTCCAGCAGGTTGGGCTTCTCCATTAACTTCCCACATATGTCAGTGAATGCAGTGTAATGAGCCCCGGTGATAAAATCTAGGCCTCCTCGCTGCAAGAGCATCAGCCCATCCTGCTTTAAATGAAAGGGAAGCACTTAATGTTTATTCATTGATTCTGGTACAACTATGTGCTTTTCAAGCAGAAAATATGAGATACTCCCAATCAACTGAATCATCAATCCATGGGCAAATAGCTGAGGAGATAAAAAATGCTCATCCATCATAGCTGGGAGTAGCATGTTAATGGAGATGGAATTTATTTTCTCCCATAAAGCATTCCTGGTTAACCCCAACTTGCTATCTCTTTAACAATTAGTAGTGTCATGCTTGTGAAGCACAGATGAGGGGTTCAGATTGATGCAATACACAATTAGTGTCCTCAAAATGGTTCTCATGAAACACCTCAGACTGACAAACATAGACTGACAAACATAGAATATGACCGATAAAATAAAGGAAATTAATTAAAGACTGAGCAGCGTAACACTCTGTAACCTCTGGCCAAATGCATGCAAGTGCATAGCTTTGCCATCTATGAATGTCTCACAGAGGCATATCACTACCATAATTTTGTCCTACTTTTAATCCTCTGGATGCAGCCATTCATTGGGATGTCTTCTCACCAAACACAGAGAGGTTTTTCCTGAAGGGTATCATAACTGGCTGTTTTGCAAGAAGGCTGTCACATGAAAGCATGCAAAACAGGAGTTAGGAGCAGTGGGAATCATCTCTGAGTTAGTGTGATAGGACATGGTCTCATTCCTCATTCCTCCTGGGTATCTTGGATGCCATGTGACATGTTCCTAATGAAGATGTATCTAGAGGAGCTGCAAACACCACAAACTCCAGGGTGCTGCTCCAGGCAGCTGTGGTGCCAGACACCTGAGCTTAGATCACGGAGATTGCCCATCTTGTGTTCTCAGTGTGCTCCTTCTGCTAGAAGAGGAAACATTTCAATATTGATAGTGAGAAACGCTGTGTACAAACTAAACCAATTATTTTGATCCCAAGGCACAGCAAGGCTGTAAGACATGGACCATGACCTTTCATTTGGCACAGGAGTCCAAGTTGCAAACTCTCCAAAATACATCTGCAGCTCTTCCATGTCTGTGAACCTCCACAGCATTGTCATAACAAGTGATGCCTGACACTATCCCACATGACAGCTTGCTATTGAGCTTGACACCTCTTTTCCCAATTATTTTGCTACTTTTTCCCAGTTATGAGAAGCTACCAAGGAAAAGGCATAAAGGAGAGTAGAGAGAAGAGGATACTCCAATTTGCAAAAGGCAGGGCATAGGAAAGGGGATGAGCGGACCGCAGTTAGAATGGTGAGGGGAACCTCTGAGGTGCCCTGGTTGCAGGGAGCAGCACTTAGTTACAGGATCAATACAAAGATGTGTGTAATAACGTGTACTCTGGGATCTAGGAGTTCCAGAGAATTCTAGAGATTCAAAATTATGCCAGAGTAATCTCTGAACAATAGAGTTAAGGACAAATAAGAGGATTTTTTAACTACATGGTGAAACTTTCAGAAACCTGAACAAAAGGAAGTTTCATAATGGCTTCACTCAGTTCCTAGGTAGAATTAGTGGAGTGGTTAACAACAATGTAGGAAAGGCAGAACTCAATTACTATTCCTGGTCTGTTTTTGGGGAAGAGACATATGATACACAAATATCTGATGATGATGATGAAATACATTCCATTACAACAAGCACTGAGGAGGATCTTAAACAGAAGCTAATGAAGTTGGCTCAGCAGGTCCAGGTAACTTGCATCCCAAAGTTTTAAAAGCACTGGCACAGAGTATCTTTAGACCATTAATGAGGATTTTCAATAAATCTTGGAACACTGTTAAAGTTCCAGAGGACTGGATGAAATATTGTACCAATATTTTAAAAGGGTAAGCAAGGTGACCAAGGTAATTACAACCTGCCAGACTGACAAGAATTTTGGGTAATAAAATGGGACATTAACTACATTACTTGATTAAAAAAGAATTAAAGGGTGGAAACACAATAAATGCAAATTAATGTGGAAAATAAATCTTGCAAAAATAATTTGATTTTTTAAATGGCATTACAAGTTTGGTTGATGAAGGTAAGTAGGTCTGCAAAATATTTGTTCTGGTAACTTGCAGCATTTGAATTAAGAAGCCAAAATGAAACTGACTCATCACAGCACTTATTAAACTGTTGAGACTCTAACTGACAGTTACAAAGTGGGAAAATAAAAAGTCCTCATCAAAGAATATGTTTCTGCATCCTATGGCAATTAGTTCTACACTAATATTGATATTAATGGTTTTAAGAAAAACATAAAACCATCATTTAATGAGTTTGCAAGTGATGTAAGCAATAGGGATTCATAAATAACAAGTCATACTGAAAAGTAGCTGAGACAGCTTGATAACAAGTAATGTGCATTTCTGTACAGCCAAATGTAAAAACGTGTACCAAGGAATAGAGGGAGTGATTATAGGATGAAGGAATTTGTGCTTCTACAATTTAATGCTCAAAAACCTCAAGAATCATCACATATAATCAGAAGAAAATAATCAGGTGGTGTGGTGCTGTAGCCACGAGGATAATGCAGTCTTTGGGTTTATAAATAGGAGAATATAGAAAGATGTCTGTATTTATTTTTCTAATACTTTCTGTGCCCACTTATCCTAAAGTCTGATACCAAATTCCTTAATTCCTTAACAGAAGCTGAAAAAGAGATGGTTCAGAGAAGATCAGTAAGAATGATTTAGACTGAAAGTGAAAAGGTTCTATTTATTTCAGTGTGAAAAAAGAAGGCGAAGGGGTGACTCAATCACAGGTTTTAAGGACCTCCAAGATTCAGTAAGTGTATGCAGATGTATTCATCTTCCTGTGAGGTCTTCTACCAGGGAAGATAATTAATCACCAGGACAGTTTAGGATGGTACAAGCTGGATTTCCCAGCACTGGGAATGTCAAAATCAGGAGGTTGTAAAAACTTAATTTTAACAGAAGCAGGAGTTCAGCCCTGTAAGTCTGCTCCCCGGGAGGTAGAACTCTGTGTCTGAAGCTGAGGATTCTGGCTGCTTGTCTATGCAGAAGTTGATTTCCTAGGGCAGTAAGAAGTAGCAACCTGTCATCTCTTTCAGCATCATCTGACATAGCTCATGTGCTGCTCAGCACATGATGGGAGCAGCCGTGGGGATGGCAATGTTTACAATGGTTGAAGGGATGGGTGGACTCCTTCACAGAAGGCAAAGCCTTTGAAGCATATTGCATGCCAAGATAACTTTTCTCACTCAGGAAGCCTGAGACATACTTTGCTGGAAACTGGGTGGTTACTCCTGACAAGTGTGACTATATGATTATCCTGCTACTGAACTCTTCCTCTGGCATGTGCTTCTGGCCACTGTCACAGACAGCACAGTGATCTTCTTCCAAGCAGTCTCTCAGGTCCACACCAAAGCTGACCCAGGCCTGCTCTTTGACAAGTGCAGTGAGAAATTTAGTGTGAGCAAAGAATAGATGGTTGATAACATGCATAGCATGGGAGAGGGCAAGAACCAGTGGAGAGAGCAAGAATTCTTAGTATTAGAAGGTCAAAGGCTGACTTGGGTAGGGGATTGTACATAAGGCTCTGGATGTCTCCAAAATCTGTCATTGAAACATTTGAGTCTCTCGGTCTGATCTGGTACCATCAAAAAACTAGGAAACCTTGTGGCAAAATGTTCATGACTTTCCTAACATAGTTCCTGTTACAAGTGCTCAGCCTTCTAGTGATATGCAAGATCTTGAGTAGGAAAGTCCTGTGCTGTGAGCCTAAGAGTCCAAACCTCTTGAGTGACTGAAGCTTTTATTCACAGTTCCATGGAAGAAAATGTTGGCTTTTTTTCCACGCAGTTGCTAATAACTGCCTGCATGCCACACTCTGACAGAAACAATACTCTAAGTATTCATTACTAACGCTGCTCCTAGTGAAGGGCTTAGAGATCATTTAACCAGTTTTTGTTGTAAAATAGACGCCGTGGCTGGTAACACCCTTGGAAAGAGGCGAGCAGACGGCGCTGCCGACTGCAGTGCTGTGGCTTTGCCCTCTAGTGGCTGAGGGACTGGCCCAGCTCCGGTGGTGTCTGTCTTTAATATGTTTTGATTACCTCATCGGCCTTGAATCTTTTATTTTTCTAAATTCTGTGCAGTCTTCATCCATTAAACGCAAGTACTACCTGCACCAGAACAATGTGAATCAATAAAATCCCTGGCTTAAGATTCTCAGAATCCTATATTAAGGTTAACTCAGTATTAGTGAGTCATACGATAAAGCCACTAATACATGGGCACTTAATTAATCTATGATGCATTTTCCACCAGATAGGACTTAATCTCTTGGAAGGAAAAAGGCCTTCTAGGTCACCATCTCATTGTGATTGTGTGAATCAGTTTAGAGTCATTCCATGCTGAATATCTATTCTTATTTTGTCTAGTTTAAATTTTAAATGTGCCATGTATCCTTAGGAAAAGAAAAAGAAAAAGAAAAAAAGAAAAAGAAAAAGAAATTGTATGGCAATCCTTTGCAACAGCAAACTCAATCGGTTATGCATTTGAAAGGGGTAAAACTTCTTTACTGTCTATGCTGGCTAAATCTTGAAACATCCGTCACTTTTCTGTCCATACTCCAGACACTGGCCTAGAGTCTCTAAGAGATCTGTGTCTGTATCTTTTCTAAACCTCTATGGGAGCTTGAGCAAGGGGTTTGGACTTCAAGGACATCTCATTTTTTTCTATTTCTCTCCCTCTGGCACCCATTTTATATTATTAGACCAAACTTCATAAAGAAATAGCATTTACTCAATTAAATTGTTTGCCTTTCTCTCCCCCTCCCTCCTTCCTGTATCTTTACAATCTCTTAGCCAATTTCTGCCACAGCTGAAAATGTGTTAAGTCTCAAAGGAAATTCACTTCTCACAATTTTTGTATCAATCCATGGCCAGACACAGAGGGGCTGATCCAAAGCAAGTCCAACTCTGCTGGTCCATATTCAGTGTGACAGCAGCCAGTTTGCCAGTCAGTGCCCTGGCCTTGCAGAGAATGTGGAGGGAGCTGAAGTCGTTGTGGTTGCAGGGTGATCCTCGTCATGGCAAGGCTGAAGTTAGTGCAAGGAAGAGATGACAGGGTGAAGACAAACTCACTCACAGGACAACTTTTCAAGGGCTGTTATTTGGACTTGGTATTTGAGCACAAGATATGATACTCAGGTAATTTGAAAGCCTCTGCTAAGCAAGAAGTCAAATTACAGGATTCAGTAGTTCCAATAAACAACAGGATCATTTAATTCTTATTTTTTATTTTGTTATTCGTCTGTATTTAGAAGCCCTGGAAATGCTTAAGTACCTTTTTTGATTACATTCCTCCTCTGGCCAGAAGCTGGAAGTGGCTTTAGTGAAAACTCATGGGGTTCATGTATTTGTGAGGCTATTCCAGATGAACATGTCTGTGCTCAGTAACAGACAACCTGCCAGGATCTGGAACTGGGAGAAACAGGTTCTTGTTCAACTCTTTGCTGCTTTGCTGAGTGACATTTAACCCCCCCTGATCCCCTCTCGCTATGTGCAGTAAAAGTAGTAATATCTACAGCATGAGTAAGTTTTCTGTGAGTCCTAAGGAAGGTCTGTGAAACTACTTTGAGATTCTCTTACAAGAAAGGTTATTATGATGATTACATGAAAAGCCATCATTTGGAAGAGATGAAATCACCACCTAAATATGTGCCTTCTGGTTCACTGAGACAAAAGAACTTTGAGATTCAAAACTGAATAGGAGTTTGAAACATTAAATCCATCTACAGAACTTCATCTCCCTAAAATGCTGACAGATATGTATTTTCCATTTGAAGATTTGAAAGTAATTTACAAATAGTTGAAACCTGCTAGTTGCCCTGTGAGGATTAAACAACCTGCTCATTATCACTCAAAAAATGTATTTAAGAATTTGACCTGGAATTGTAGAACTCATTTTACAACAGATAGGCTGATAGTACTCCAGGAGTAATGCTGGAGCTGTGCCAGAGGATGGTGGAAGGTAGGAGAATTGAGATTCTCATTGTTTGGATAAAAGTCATAACTCATGCCAATTTGGTCAAAAAAACCTGCTTTAAGTGTGGTATATTAGTGAGGAGGGAGGGCCCAGCACAACTCTATAAAGAACTATCTGACAACTTCTATAAAGAAGTTTCTGAGTTGTTGACGGCCCTACACACATCTCCATATGAACCAACATTTCTACACTTCACGGCCAGTAGGAAGCACAATGGTGAAGAACAGGTGATTTTTAAACTGAGAGTCTCCAACCTAGACCAGAAATGGCCCTACAGTGGAGCTCAGAAGCTCACAAATAACATCTCAGGCATTTGTGTGGGCTTCAGTGAACATGCTTGGGGCACTCAATCCTAGAGTCAAGGCTTAGGAAATGGGTTGGCTGGGAGCAAACCCCACCAGACACTGGCAGAGAGGAATTCCACCAGCAAACAGTAGCACAGAGGATGTTTTGTGGTGGATTTTTGAATGACTGTTTTTGTGAACAGAAACCCTCTCTCTTGAATGTCAGTGCTTCAGATGCAAGGAAAATTCTATGGATAAAAGAATATTAGAGAAATCAAAACACTACAATTCAAACTTGACTTGATTTTAATTACATACAGTGCAAAATAAAACTGTTGCAAATTGAAAAATCACATCAACATCGGTATTATTAAATAACTCATTATTATGACTGTTGAAGTGATATCTTTTGATGTGTCTTTTCTTTCTTTTGTTCCAGCATAACTATATTCTATGACCAAAAAAGCTGTCAGAATTTTTTACAGATTCAGTACACAAATTAAATAAATCTGTTCATCATTGTACTTATATAAATGGAGACACATTTTACACAGAAAAACATCCAATCATTTTCAATCCCATTTCAGTCTGTGATGTCTTGTAACAGTGAGTTCCATGCACTAACTGTGGCACTTTAAAAGTATTTTCTTCCAGCAGATGTAAATGCTCTACTGCACAATTTAACTTAATACCCCTTTTTTTACTCTTCTAAGAAAAATTGTTCTCTGTGTAATCCTCAGTTCTGTTTATCTCTGCTATGTACCTCCTTATCCTTCTTCTGTAAAAATTATGATGTTTCCAATTTATCTTTAAATCATAAGTTTCTCTGCATCTTTATATGGTGTGTCATTTCCAGCGTTTAATTCCTCAGTCCTGTCCCTATTGACAGGATGAGGGTTATGGGCAGAGCTGAGGGTGCCATGCCACTGAGTTAGAGAAGCTCTGCTGTTCTGTGGTTCTGTGGAAGGTACCTAAATAGAAATCAAAGTCCAAGGTGGGAACATAGACAAAATAAACAGATGAAGGTCAGAAACTGCTACATCTGGCTCCTTGTATAGCCTGTGCTGCCAGAGCACAGCAAACAGGGACGCATCCCTCCTCCGTGCCTCACAGACATTGGTGTGCAGCACTGGGGCCCTGAGGGGGAATACTACAATATCATTTTTTCTCATTATTTCTTTCACCAATTTCTCCACATCTGCAGGTCTGTGAACCTGAGGGAGGAGAGGGAAAGCTGCTAGTCTCAGAAGGAGAAGGGAGGATGCAGAGAGAAGGAGCCTGGTGAGTGTTGGGGCAGAGGAAGGCAGAGCATGAGGGACAGTAGGAGCAGTGAGGGCCTACATTTTCCATGAAGCTTATCATTTCTGTTTGAGGTAGGAAATACATTTCAGACAAAGCTTTTAGTCCAAGTGTAGCCTTGTCGACTTGTCTTTGACCATGCAGCTACATATTTCCAGTCTGGCTGGTTTTGTTGTTTGAGGGGCTTTTTTTCTGAGGATTTAAGTAAACAAAAGTATAAACCTTCATCTGCAGTACCTTTTTTTTTTTTTTTAATGCTTATGTGAAGGGTTGGATCTAATATGTATATATGAGTTTATTCTTTAGATCTTTCTAGATTCAAAGGAAGAACTGAGATTTCTTTAGGGAGGAACTGTAACTTGAAAGGAAGTGATAGATGTAGTCGGCTCATTGTTATCTTAAGCATTTCCCTTCTTTGTTGCACTGGAGGTAGCTGAATAGCTGCTATGTATGGACATACATGACTCTCAAGCTCTGGTTAATGATTTTTGGAAATTAAATGATTCAAGGTGTGATTGAGTCAAACTCCAGCAAAAGGGAGTTTATTCTTGAAAGAATCTGGCAGGCATTACTTTCGCAACACTTTCTTTGTTCATCTGCTGTTGGCATCTTGGTCTTTTCCTCCCAAATTCTCCTTAATGACAGTAGGTGCAGTGGGCATTAAAACCACCATCCTTTGTGCACAGAATATTTGAAGCTGTCTTTCAAAGGAGAAAGGCTCACACACCTGTGCTGCAGATTGCATGCACATCTTTGTTTCTTAAATAACTCAGGAACATGTTGCTTGAATTTAACCACACTTGACTGAGGCAAATGGTGACTGTTGTAGGGGAGGGTCAAAAATAGCTGTCACTGCTGAGGGCACAGAGAGGGAAGGCAGCCACTGCAGTAGCTTTCAGCAGCAGGTGGCTGTCAGTCAGCCACACACAGGCTTATAATTCTTCATAGAGTTATTTCTCCTCTATCAGAACCACCACAGGGAATACAGTGCCTATAGAATACCTCAGGGAAAAGGTGTGATGGGGGGCAGGTAAAGAATGGTTAAAAATATGGGCTCCTGCTTTACATGGGCTCCTGCTTTCATCAATTCTTCGAGCAGTAAAATGTTTCTCTCACACACACACACCCATAACAAAGCTTTAAGTATACCCTGAAGCATTCAAGGCATTAACGAAAATCCAATGCATCTTGCTCATTTCAATTACTTCTCCACCCACATTCTTCATTGAATTAAAGGATATCCTACACACTCTTTTGTTTCACTTATTCCCCAAAGATTGTTTCATCGTACACCAAGCAAGGATCTTCAGCATATTCATAGTAACGTCTCAGTCACGGCATTCAGCATTATGATGTGCCTGGCACAAGGGATGTTATTAGAGGATTGAAGAGATGAATAGATGGCAAATTTCCCCAGGGCAGCACATCAGAAAATGGACATCAAAAGAACCTGGCTCAAAATGCAGTGGGTATTACTGTCTCCTGACAAATCCCACTCATTTCTGAACAGTAACACTGTCAGGCTGTGTTAGGGACAAGTCCATCCTGGAATACCTCCATAAAACTGTTTGCTTATCCAGTAAAAGCACTCTCATTTCAACACCCACCCCTCTAGTTGAAGACAGCATAATCTTCATTAGTCAAAAGTACTTTAGGCCCAAATCCAAATACAGTCTTACTCAAATAATGACCAGCATCCCAAGGCTCAGGCTCTGTAGCCAACAGAATTAACTTTTTCTTCCACCATTTTTCATGAACCCATGTGGATTGCCCTAGAAACCCTGAATGTGTGTCTCTTTTACAGGACACGTAGGTTGTCACATATTACAAATCATCTTCACAGACTCCAGCAGGATAACAGGCAACAATCTGTGACAGGAAATTTTAAAAATTTCTATTTCCTTTTTCACCAAGAACTGGTTGGAATTTATTTTCTCAAAGCTATTGCAAACTATGAGTAACAATTCCTGAGCAGGCTTTGAGGAAGGAGAAGCACATATACTGACATGATGTCATCACCTGAATTATTCTGCTGAGATATAAAAATAGTTTGGAGGGCATCACGGCCAAAATTACTATATCATTTAATTACAACCTACTTTCATGACAGGCCATCAGTTAATTAAGAGTGTCAAAATGCTGAATTGCCTCCAGCTTCTACATGCTTTGGAAATGACATGGAAGTCATCTTTTTAAGTAGCAACAGCTTAACTGAAAATGTAGAAACCATAGTGAAACACTTTGAAAAATGAGGCAGTCAACCGAGCTGACCTGAAATTCCCCACGCCATAAATTCACTAGGGAAGACGGTTATAACCCATTTAATTTACTCTCTGAAGATCACATTCACATGACATCAAGACTATTTTTCTGAAATTGATATAATTTTGAAGTGTTATAAAACAGGAGCCTGAAGTGACTGTGCTCTGTGCAGGTACACACAGGGCCTGGCTCCAGCACTAGCACCTTCCCTCCAGGGAATTGCTGGAATTGCTACAAACACAGGCAACTGTAAAGCAGGAAAAGGCTTAGAAAAAAGGGGCTTTTCCTTTAGAGATGAGTCACCTTCACTGATTCTCAAGTATCGCATATGACATGAAAGAAAATTCTCTGTAAAGGGAATAATGTTCCTATAAACTTAGAAAATGAAGGAATTGGTTTACCCATTTGTTACATCTGATACCAAATCCCTTATTCTCTTTATAGAGTTATATAGTTTTTTATTAAACAAATTTATTTAAACAATTTTTAAGCACATTTAAACAAATTAAACACTTTATTAAACAAATTATTTTATATTTATTATATAACAGTTTTATATAAATAGCAGCACAACAAATAAAGAATAAAATGAAAAGTAAACTGGATAGAAAAGTCATGTTTCCAAGCACCAAAGGATAAGAGTAGTACCCATCTGCAGAAAAAAGCCAAACATCTTGAAACTGAAAAAAAACCAGAGCAGTCCCTCTCCCTTATTCTATCTTTGGCAACGAGGGGGTTCTTTCATTGGAGAGACAGATAAAATATTGTTTGTTGGCTGGATTTTTATTTTCTTCCAACGAAAATGAGTGTTTCACACTGGGAAAAAAAACCTGATGAGCAAACATCTCCCCCTATAGTTTGCAAGAAACTAAGCATCTTAAAAATAATATTTAAAATTGCATTGCTTGGCTGAATAAGGGAGCCAAGCCAAAACCAGGCTAGAACTTTATGCAGTATGGCAGTATGAAAGTGGATGCTATAGGAAAGTGTTCAAATAAAAAGTACGAGGCTACAAGGAAGAAATTTGATCATTCAGAAGAATTGTGTCAAGCTCAAGGTTTCATGACTGTGGCAGTAGCCAAGTGATTAACAAATTCAGGGTTGGGGAAGACAGACTGAATTTCAATATAATTTACGTGTGGGAGTAAGGGGAGTGCATTAGGCCTGTAATTTATGCAATAGGCAAAGAACTTCAAATACTAGAAAGAACTGAAAGTGCTTGCTGAGTTGACTTCAAAGTGATCCCTACTACTAAACACTTTGATTGAGATATTTTCTGGTAAAAATGCCATTTAATCTAACAGGCCATAAAAATGAAAACTGACCAGTAAACAAGAATGCTTTGCCAGATGACAAACACCTCAATGCAACTTTCACAAAATGTTGATTATTAAACAATTTTATGTCTGCTTTAAAGGGAATATGTCTGGGATGGATCCTGTCCATCCATGTCCTCATGCTACGACATTGTTGCTGTTTCTGTGAGGAAGAAGCCCTGAGCTCTGTATCTGGACTTCACTGCCATTCCCAACTACTGAAAACCAGCTGACATTAATTTTACAATCCCCATGGAGGTATAAGGTAAAGGAATATCTATTATTCAGTGTTTTTACAGAGAACACTCTGACAAAGGAGTTCATGTCCAGCAAGGCCCATTACACAATACAAGGATGCAACATTAATGGAACATTGTGTTCTCCCCTGAGCATTTACCTTCCATGTTTGACAGGCAGTCCTTGGGGTCCAAGCATTAGCCCAGAAGTGGCTGGGATGGCATTGGCTCCAGCCCTTTCCCCTAATGGTGGGAAATACCCCATTGGTTGCAGTTGCATGAGCTTAGCAAATGCTTCACATACCAGCCTGTGTTGGCCTCCTTATTCACAGGAACATACTTAAAATTCCCATTTGCCAGGTCTCATGTTAGACATGGACTATGAGTCTAGAATTCTGCAGACATTGCAATGTGGCAAGGGGGATGAAACTGAAGATGATCTTTAATGTCCCCTCAATACCATCATGATTTCTTACAGATATTAAGTCATAAAAATTGAGTGAAAGGAACAATAGCGTCGCTATTTTTATGTAAAGAGCTCCTGACTAAATACGACCATTAATTATTCTAGGCAGGCATGCCCACTTCCCATTGGTTCATTTCTCTTTCACTAGTCCATATGAGGGGGGAAAAGACCCAAACAAACAACAACAACAAAATCTGAGACACACATGCTCCTCTTGATCATGTCATTTATTGAGTCAGCAGTGATGGCAAACAGAGAATCAATCGGTCTTACCGTCACAGGCAAATGCTACCATCAAATCCCATGGAAGTGTACACACACTCCTGCTTGTCCCATGAACTCCATGGCTTTACTGGAACCCTCCTGGTCTCCTGGAAATGGTTTGTCTTTGCAGCAGTGTGGCAACTCCCTGCTCGAGCAAAAGGACATTGCTTTACTGGGTGTAATTAAGCCTATAAAGAAAATCACCTTGGGCTTATTTATGCCTTGTTAAATCACACAATTGAGATTTTGTGGAGTGCTGTGAGTCAGACATTTGGGAAGGCCTCACCAGCTATTTCCTCAACATCTCAGTGAGAGATGTCTGTGTGTTGTTCATGTTTGTACCTCAGCAGTTTGATGAATGCTTTGAGTTTGCTAAAAAAGCCTGGTATCCCATGTTGAAGTGCCAGAACCCTTGCAAACAATTTTGACTACAGTACAGAATTAAGTAGGGCACAATAAATAACAGCACATACATCAAGAAGCTGCACTCCTGGGGGAGAGAGTGGGAAAGAAAAATGCTCTTTGGCATCTTTGACATCTTTTATTTTGCTTCCATCAAACCAGAGAGACATTCCAAGTATAAAACTTGCAAATGTTTCTGCTTTAACAGGATTACTTAAATGTGGCAGGAACAACTGTTAAAGCTTGTTTTTATTGTGCAAGCAGACCAATGCATGTAATTCCTCCTACAGCATTTTTTCATGGGGCTGCTTATGAGGGCAGGAGTAATTGGGGACAAGTATTTAATCACCCCTCTCTTATCTTGGCTTATCTAAGTGTTAAGATAAAAGGGCAAAAATTGAACCATGGCACTTCTCATACAAATTTTAACACAGATTAATGTCTCAGCAGAGAAACTAATAAAAAGAATTGCTCACCATATTTATTCAATGCAACTGAATTCTTGTTCTGGATAGTTACTACTTTCTTCTTTTCCAACAAATACTGGCCATCCTGAACCATAATGAACCTGAGGACCTGAGCAGTTTTGAAGTACCAGCACACTGTGATGGCAGTAGTCCTGTCAAATTCAGTAGTCCTGTTTCTCAGACAATACCACAACAGCTATAGAGAAAGGTAGATGACAAAACTGCAGTCACAAAGGCAAACACAATGGGTGTACATTCTTGACAATGCCACTGTGAGCCTTTCAAGAAATGGACGTGTAAGACACCTAAACCTTTTATTACAGTTTATTGCAAATCCATGAAGTGCTTGTGCAGATTAAAACCAGTAAGACTGTGTGCATTTTTCATGGAAGAATTTCCATCAGTTAAGATGCTAATGATGTTTGTCTGCTTGTAGCCAAAGAACAAGCAAGCTTGTTCAAAGAACTCACCAGGCTCCCAGTGATACAGACTGCACTATAAAAATCCTCTATGATTTACAAAATCGTCAGGATAGAACATGTATTCTACTAGAAACAATAGCTAGATTATCCCTTTAAATTTGACTATAGAATTAAAAGAAAAAAGAGTGTCTGGAATATTTTTATGGAAAACCTATTTCAAGGTTCTCAGGAGAACTGAGCTGGAAAAATCACCATGTAATGGGATCAACTATTACAATTTCAGGGCTGCAAGTGGCCAACATGATTTCTCAGTGCACACTGCCAATGAAAGCAATCCTGCATCTCAAAGGGCAGGAGAAGAGTTAAAGGCAATAATAGCCCTGTGTTCAAAAGTTAATCATTTACAACAACACCGAAATCATGCTGCTGAAAGGTGATATAGTAAAGACTAGAAAATAACACATCCTCTGTTTTCCAGAAGACTGACATCACTTTTGTGTCAAAATAGAAGGAAGTCTCAGCAAATTGCCCAAACATCCAGCAGGAGATCATGAGAAAACCCAGTGTCTTTCAAACTGTGGAAGCAGCCTGTGGGAAACTTAAGACACATAGGGGAAGAAATCCTTATTCAAAGTAAAAATTATTTTAGATTGCATTTGCATTCTTTCAGGAACATGCAAACATGCAAAATGTCACTAATTACAACTGTCAATCACAGAGCAGACCAAGTCTCCAGCAATAGAGCAAAGGTTTCAAAATGAACCAAGCAGGAATTTTGTTGCATTATTACTCCCTGGAGATTATAACAATGCTGTAAGCAAGCTAGGGTTATTTTCACTTTGACACCATGTGTTAGGAACCATTTGAAACCAGATCTTGTCAGAAAACTGGAAATTCCATATTAAATATCTCAGTCAGTAACTTTAAAAGTGATTTTCAGTGAACAAGAATTTGCAGCATGAAACATCGAAACTTCAGCAGCTTGCCCCAGTAACTCAGTGTTCACTTAGAAGGAGCCATGCAGAACTGGGAAGGCTGTGCAGCTGTGGAGCATTGGGGTGGCTGGGGCAGAGGGCAGCAAGGGCATGCTGGGCTCACATGGGGCAGCTCATCTGCCCATGGTGCAGGCAGAGTGAACTAGACAGAACCTCCCCTCCTTCACAATAAAAATTCCAGAAACAAACTGCAAGTTAGAGGAACTGATGACATCACTCAAGGCTTCAATATGGCCAACCCCTCCCTCCTCCCAAACTCTCTATGAGCCTGGCAGAAGCAGCACAAGCTGCCCTACAGTGTCTTGCCAAGCCCCAGCAGCAGCAGGGCTAAAAAGGCCAGTTCAGTCCAGCCTGTGAGGCTGCTCTGCTGCTGGCCATCCCCACGCAGCCTGCCTGCAAACACTTCCCTGTTAGGGGGTTAGCCTTTATCTCCCAGAAATTTGTCAAGCTCATTGGCAGGCAGTGAGGCAAAGGCAACAAAATGGGCTCCTGTAGCTTTGGAGCAAGCTGGTCCAGCTGACCTGAGGCATCAGCTTGGAAAAGCAAAGGAAGGAGAAGCCTTGCTCTGTTGGAAGCAGAAAAGCCAGAAATCAGTGAAAGCTTTTCAGGGAACTTCAGTCTTTTTGTGCAAAGGTCTGGCATCCTGCTGACATCTCCTGAGATTTTACATCTTCACTTACCTATGTCGAGCAATAATTTGCATTGCTTGGAAATTTCCAGCTTTGCACGTGGCCTCAAAATTAGATCTGCTGTTCTCAAAATGTTGTTTGTGCCACACCTCCCAACGTCTGTAGAGAGCTGGTCTCACAGCACTGGCTCTTCTTTGTCAGCTAAGTTGCATTAGACAGAATCTAAAAATACATTAAATACTTTCTAATATTACTTTTTGACATAAGCAGTTACTATAGCTGCAACAAGGATGTTGCAAGAAAGTGCATGAGGTTGCATAACGCCTTTTATTCAGCTGGGATATGTGGACTGAAAGGTCAAAAGGCTTTGGAATAGGGGTTTTTGTTTCAATGCCTGCCTTAGCATTCATACTTTAACAAAAATATCAAAAACAACTTCAGGAACTCAAATGAGCAGTTCATCTCCTTTTACTTCAAAAGGAGACAATTAATTTAGCTTAGCTACAAAAATCTACCTGCAATGCAAAATTCAAAGAGATGCTGCCTAATATGTGAGATAGTTGACAAAAAAGCAGCATCTGAGCAAGCTGGGGGTCTGTTAATTGAGAGGGAGTTTAACAGCACAGAGAACCCACCAAATACCATGTATTTATCACATAGAAGTAGCTTTTTTTATACCAATTGCACAGAGATGTAGCTCTCAAGAAACATCCAGTTTGGCATTCATTAATTTACAAAGCACATAGAGGAGACAGAGCAGTACTTCTGAAATAAAGGCAAACCAAGGCCCTGGAAGACGTACAAGTCCAGTTTTTCTTGTCCAGCAACAGTGGTGGATGTGAAATGAGAGCCCAAATAACCCTGCTCTAGATACCAACCCAAGCTTCCACCCAAACATACCAAGAAAACCAATTTTAGAATTAGTGTCTTTGCTTGCTCTCCAAATCCTTGACTGATACTGCAGCCCTCATGCTTCCGGATAAATCCAGTAAATTCTTCAGTGTCTGCAAACTGGTCTTTAGAAGGGAGGGATTAAAATAAAAAATTCTTTCTTGGGAAACCAGTTGAAGGTGAATAACCATTCCCTGCACTTGTGCTGTCACTTCTGTGAAGCTGCTATGGCTGCTGTTATGATGTGCTTCTCTTCTGCACCACTTCATTTGCTCAAGTACAAAACAGGGATCATTTAATTAGTGAAATCTGGATCCCCAGAATAAAGACTGCTCACTTTTTTTTTTTGTTGAACAAACCAGTATTGCCTTCAAATAATAAAAGCAGACTTATCTGAAGTGCTAGTGGAAGAATTCACTCACTCACCTTCACTTAAGGGGCAGCTTGCTCAGCCCTCTGTAAATTCCTACTGTCCAGAGCTGCATTGCTTCTGATTCCAAGGAACCTCAGGAGGATCCTTCCTCAGTAGAGGAATAAATTCATCTCTTTTAGATCTCTTAAGCTTTACTGTGGTTTTATGGCTTCGTCAGTTCCTTCCTGCTAACAGAAGTACACTGGTCAATCAACCACTGCTCGATAATGAAATCAGCTGTAAGACCTCCAGGGCTCATTTTGTACACACCAAATCCGAAACATTAATTGTGAAGATCCTGTCAGAAGGGAGCTCATAGCAACTCCTAGTTCCCATGGAAAGTTGACAGATATGAGCAAGTTATCAACATATTTCCACAGCAGTTCTAAATTCATCTTTATCATTCCTGTGCACTCTTCAAATATTGCTACATAACAAAAGCTAAATATAAAAAATCCAAGGTCTGTATTGTGCATTAAATGTCCTTTTTATATTAACTCCTTCCACCCTACAAACACTCCCAGCTGTAAATTCACTTTGTTCTTCAGCTCCACATGGGAAATCCACACACCCGTCCCCAAGCCTCCAGCACCACTGCCTGCACCGTAATCTCAGCATCCATCACACACAAGCATTTCTTTTTCTTAGAGAAAACTATGAAACAATTGCAGGTTTTTACAGACTTCTCTCCTGCCTCACAGGAGCCAGCCAGACCCAGGTCTCCCAGCCATAACCTAGGGAACTACACAAATACACCAGCAGCCATGGTAGGAAGCTCAGTGTTTGCTGTCTCACACATTTGCAAATTCTTTGATAGCCACTGTTTGAGCTTTGACTCCCTCACATACAATCCAGGAGATGTTTCATTTCCTTTCTTCTCCATCTTCCTACTTCGCAATCACTCCTAAGTTAACATGTCAGCAGCATTACCAGTATCTTTAATATGTCAGCAGAGTTAAGTAGTGAGCAAGTAAGCCCGAGGGCTTCAGAAGTATGGTGGTTATCACGCTTCAAGCCAAGCAAAGAACTTAGTGCTCCCTCTTATGAAAGGGGTTTTTATTTACCAATGCTCCCCAAAACTATTTTTAGTAACCTTGCATTTCCATCCGCATGTAAAAACACTGTTTGTGTTATACCATGAATAAATACAAAAGAAAAAGAGCTTTTCCCACAACAGCCTCGATGGGCTACTTTTAATTAAAATCAGTTTAATGATTGATAAGCTCTAGTATTTCCAGCAGCAAATCATAAGTGGTTGACTGTTTCCAGAGACAGTGAAAAAACTGAAGATAATGTAACTACATAAGCTAGCACAGTTAGTTGGTTTACTGGTTATCAACATAGGAAAAATTTGAGGGTTTAACATGTTAATTCATGAGCAAAAACTATTCAGTATTTTGTAAGAATCAGAAAGTTCAGCTATATAAACTTATTGGAATCATTGTTTCCAAGGCTTACTTTTAGTCTCTCACAGAATTACTTCTGACATGCTTCCTACATCAGAATGAACTAGCAGGAATTTTCAGTTTCTGATTAGTATTTAGGAACAGGATGTCCCATATATTCAACTCCATACAGTTGCTACTTAAAAAGGTTCTTCACTTGTGCCTCTTAAGCAAACAGAGGAACACTGCAAATACCTGTGACCTCATGTCCTTCCTTTGCTCCCTGGGCTCACAGAGGCAGCAGAAGGCAATTCCATGTGTGCCTGAGCACACACTTGTGGCAACATCTCCTCCTTAGAAACAGAACAAATCATCTACAGCTGATCAGCCATAAAAGAAACCAAAGTTTCGTTCAACACCATAGAGAAAATAGGAGGGAGTATAGGGAGTGTGAAATCCTAGAGCTCTAATGGGACCCCCCCTAGCCCTGCATGTCTTCCTTGGTCACTGTCACCAAGAATGCAGTGCTGCCTCAAACAGCTGCTGCATCCACCTGCTTTCCTCAGCCAGTGCTGGTGGGAGGAGCAGACAACACACAGGAGGAGCATTTCCCCTTTTGTACTGTTATTTTATTTTGTAGTAAGATCCACGTAGTATATAAAATATAACAGGAAAAACTGAACAAAGCCTAGAAAATGAACCGAGGAGTTCAGCTGATGAACCACTACAGCTCTACTTCCATGGGTTCATGAAGTCTCCAGAACTCATGGACTATTTGCTTGTTCTATTACAGTTCTCTAGCATATGAGCCTACACCAAAAGCTGATATGTTCCAATTAAGCCATAGTTAAGTGACAGATGTAGAGAAAAAAAAAACAAAGTGGCTTTTGTAAGCCACAGCTGCCCTTGACAGAGGTTACAATGTCTAACTATACTTTAATGCACATTACATCAAGAATCTTGAAAGAGCCTCTGAGAAAACGGCTTCACATTAAGCATTTCAAAGAAAGGTCATAAATACTGCACTGTACCAACGGTACCTCCCAATGTCCTCCTTATGCCTGAGGAGCACTTGTGTTTTGTAAGAAGCTACTACATAGATGACACCAAACCTAGAGGTAGGTTATAGGCCAAGGTAAGTTACAGGCAAAAAAAAAAACACAACAAAAAAACCACCAAAATAAGAAAAAAAATATCCCTTTAGAGCTAGTCACTGCACAGACTGCCCAGCAGGAAGCAAGGCAAAGTGTCAACAACTCTTTTCTCCCACCCTAAACATTGCTCACACAGTGCATTTAGTTCCTAGTGCCCTAAGAATGAAAGTGGATCATCAGCTGCTAGTAAATGCAGTCATGCCAAGAGAACAGCTTGAAGTTATTCAAGCAAAAACTTGTTACTGTGCAAAACTGGTGCACTGGACTGTTACCAACCAGACCTCCAAGCTTAGGAAGTGACCCCACAGTAGAGAACCAAGGTGGTTTTCTTTTGACTGGGAAATACTTTAGTAACCAACATGAGAACATACTGCTAAGCCTACATGGAAGGAGTCAAATACCAGCTTGTATCAAAACTTTAGAGACCAAAAAACAAAGCAAAACCAAAACAAAATGAAAAAGGTTTTAAAAAGCACACTTTGATGAGACCAAGTTTTTAAAAAGTTACTGTACCAAACAAGCTGCTAAAACAGCTCATCTCCCCTAATATCTGGGATCAACACAATGTTGATAAAAAATGTGTACACTGAGAAACACACCTGAAAGTACAATAATTACAGCAAATTAACCCCAAGTTTTAATGGTGTAATGCCTTCAGGTCACAAAATGTGGACAAAATGTTAATCTTAACTCCCTCTGTACACTATTTGGTGATAATCAAAGTAACAATGCTGAAGATTCATTTTATTTCTATTTCCAAAGGAAAAGGGTAGATGGTTAAATATGTTTCCAATTTGTTCTCCACTATACGTACACCCACACACATACACACATACCCCTCAAACTGCACTGACATTTCTTTTTGACCAAAAGAGTAGATCCTGGGAGTAAGTGCAAAATGCAAAATCAACTGACAGAAAATGCTGAACAAACAGCATCATAAAAATACAAAATATTTATATTACTGAACTATTAACAGATGATGTTCTCTGTTTCTTTAAAACTTTGGAACCACATAGCTGATTTCTTAAATCTAGTCCATGCCAGCTTCCAGAACTATTAATGTTTTAGTTAGCTTCATTCTTTGATGCTTCATCAAAATTTTCTACGAGATCTGAAAAAGATGAAGATATTTAATACAGTAATGCCCAGTAAGATTACCTTTTTAAGTTTAATGAAAATGAATATAATTACAGGAAAGGTTAAGTAGTACTTAATTACACTTAGGGAAACTATTTCTTTATGGGCAGATTTCAAGGGGCTTAGAAAATACTGTTTAAACATAGACAAAGAACTGGAAATGCAGAAACACTCCAACAGTGAAAATTCTAACATTAAGTGATTAAGAGCTGATTTTCAAAGGTGCTCTACTAGCTTCAGTTGAGTTTTGAGCATCAGCATTCTTTAAAGAATGCCTGACATTTTAGGGAATTGAACTTTATGCAAGGCCACAAAAAAATAAGCCAGTGCCAAGGCACAAGGAATTGAATCTCTGGTCCACACATATGTTGCTTTAGCTAACACACCATCCCGAAGGATACAGTGGAATGTGTGTATTGACAAAACAGTTATTCACTGACAATTAAAATACTTATCATAATTACTTCCAGACACTGACATAAGCCTGTTTTCTTCTGCTACAGAAATAAAAATTCCCACTCTGGACCCTGATATTAAAACAATCTGATAACTATGCCAATTATGTGATTTTGCAGTCTTAAAACCTCCATTTGGTTATTTAGATACCTGTTTGACCTCACTGAAATTATTTTAACCTAGTTTCACTCAATAATTAAAGTAGTTGCACAAGGTAATCCCTTTTTCAAAAACTGGAATCCCAAGTTGTGTTTTAATGCCCTCCTATATAAGATTCCCTTAGCAAGTGAGGAGTATAATCACATCAAAAGCTACACATTTAAATGAATGAATCAAAATATTTATATATTAAGTGGACCTAAAAGTGTGTCTGTGCCTACCTGGGACATCATCATCTTCTTCATCAATATCTTCAGATTTTGGTGCTTTACTATCCAACACTATAAAAAGAAATTTGGTGCTGAGTTCTTGTGATACACATTCAGGGACACTCACACAACAAAAAAACCATACATGTGAAAAAAGCCAGCATTTCCCCAATCCCCAATAGTGACAACACACACAAATGACCACGTACAGAGAGTTAACAGCATGACCAAAAGGTGACTTTGGGGACATTCTGACAGCAAAGCATCAGCAGAGCCATTTTCAGATTCTATGGGGTATTCATAGGGCTTGCAAAAGATCAAATGATACAGAGAACCCCCAGCATGGCTTGATCTTCAAAGTGAAGTCAGGTGTTTCAATGCAACAGTAATACAGCATCCACCAGTGACCAACATATCATATGATTCTAATATGCTTATGATGATCCATCTCTCTAAATTTTAGAAGTATTTTACAAGTTACTAAAGGAGAAAAACCCTTTACTTTCACTTTAACTCTGAACATGAATGTTGGAGAAATTAAAACTGATTTAAAAGGAGTAAGTATTTGTTGAAAACATTAGAACAGGTGATGTATATTCCATTCCAAACACAGAAAACTGCAACACATCCAACTACAGTAATCTTAATGGCCATAGCAGTCTGAACTGGAACTGTACCTAATCTTAATTTTTTAACTGTAAAATTACAGTGTAGTAGTTATACCACATACACCCCTTCACCCATGCTCCCACGCTTTTAATAGAAAAAGAATCACATGCATAACTGTGATTTGGATTTTTTTTTAGTTTTCCATTAAAACTTTGATTTTAAACTAGTTTTTTGAAGTCTTGGTTGAATTCTGTAGTGAACTGTAAAACAAAAGAATGTATTTCTTTGTCTATAACTGCAATAGAAATATGTTTTGTATGAACAAAGAAAACAGAATAGATTTCCTGACAAAAATAACTGGTTGAGTTTTTCAAAGTTAAAACATGAACTTGCTTTCCCCTAAGCATTCTGCCATACACAGTTGTACACCTGCTATGACAGCATGCCAGACTTATCTATTTCTTTTAAATCAGGACCTGCCTATGTAATCTTGAATCAACAAAGATAAAAAGAAACTTCTTCCCCCACCCTCTACTTCCACAACAGTGGCAAATAAATAAAAGCACACACACTTCTGACTTTTTAAGTCGCATGCTGTTGTTAAATTTGGGTTAAAACTTTTAGTACTTTGTATGTCCTTTAAGTCAGCTATGAAAGATTCCAAAAAGACCTACCTTGTCTTGGGAATTGTTCAGCTAACTTCCTGAGACTTGTTAAGCTGTCAGCACCAAGCTGGCTTAAGATGCCTGGAAGCATTTCTGTGATCGGTTTAGCCTCTGCATGACCAGTAATTGCAAAGGTGTTGGCAGAGAGGGAAGCTTGAACCTTGGGGTTGTTGAAGTGAATAACTGTTCCATCGTCTTTTATCATGTTCACCTGTTTAAATACATTAGTAACACTTAGCAAAGTGTTGCAGTATCTTGTTATCAAGCATAATAACTAAAATCTAGATTTGAAATATTAACAGGTACAGAACTAGCACTCCTCCTAAAGGACAATATAATCATGATAAAAGCACACAGAATTAACACCATCTAAAGTGGAAGCTCCAACAGCAGCACCTTGCCACATCAGGTTAAGCCCCTGCCTTTCACAGGTATCTGTGTCACCCACCAGGAAAACGCTCCTGCTTCTGCCCAGCTGGCAAAGGCCCAGGACTCACATGGCTCAAGGCAGGGATGCACACACAGCACTGGGGGATTATGTACCAACTGCACTAGAACACACTTCCAATACCTCCCCAATAATTCCACAAGGGCTCTTAAGATCAAGGATACCAAACAGTGATCCTGCTTTCTTCCTCTTCCCCAGCCTTCTGAATCACCAAGAATTCTATTTTACAGCCAGTGTAGAGACCTGCTTCAGAAAGTTGAAAAACTTTTTCTTCTGGGCATGTCTAAACTATTACATGAAAAATAATTCTGTCTGACTGTAGGAATAGAGTTCTACCCATCCGACAAACAGTGGTATTAAACTTATGTGAAAAAATTATTAAGCAATGTTTTTAAGTTACAGGGAGAAAAGAGGGATTCAGAACTAAAGATGACATCTAAAATACAAAAACATCTAAATTCTCAATCCTCACACAGCAGCAGAGTTCCAAATATGTTTTGAGCAGGAAATCCAGGTGTGCTGTTCCTGCAAAACTAAGCAATGTCCTGTCTTTTGCCCATGGGAAAATGGTAAAGGCTTCAAGCACAGTCATCCTGTTACTTAAAAGGCTCTTTCAAAATGACACAAATGTGTTACTCATGCTTGACTCAACATTCTCCTATCTGCACGAAGCTTACCAAGGTCAACTTGCGTTCACTTGAATAAAACATTCCACAATTATGTCTCTTGCTATCAAGGTAGAAACATTTTGCATCATCTTCCTACACGGTGAGATATTTAAAATCCTTAATAACTGTATCTGAATAAAGTTCCTGTGCTCTATGCAGAAAAAAACCCCTGAACATACACTAAGAACCATGTCTTTCTATAATTCATATAGCTCTGCATATTTGTAGTAAGCTTAAGAAAACAGACAAACTGAACTGTTTCTGTAACAGAGGTCTGAAAACTTACAGGTAAACCACACCAAATCTGCATCTGCCTTTGGAAGGGAGGAATGCACTTAGTGACTTCTGCATGCACCTTGCAATCCTGCTTCAATTAATTTAGTCACAGATTAAATATTGCATTTCTTTAACCAGTAGTACAAGTACTACAGCAATGCTGCATTCACAATGGAGGAACCTCCTCCCATGTGAGAGGGTCACTCTCTACACTGTTATGGAAAACATGTTTTATTAATACATGTAAATTAGAGGTATTCAAGGAACATCTGAAACCTTGACATTCCCACTTACATTAACACAGAAGCTGCTTCTTTAGAGTCTCTGCAGTGTTTTAAAAATCATCTCCTGTAACTACTGCAAACAATTCCAGCAATTTTTATATAGTAAAATGTCCTAATTTTGATAACACTGACTCAAGTTCTTACTCAAGGTGTTTCTAAACTTTCCTTCATATTCTGCACCACAGTTGCTCTAGATGTGCCTGCACAATCTGTGTACATTTACTGCTCTTTAGAGCAGGTAATCAAGTTCATAAAAGTCAGGAATGAAGAGAAGTTTTGTTCTGCAATGAATTAAAGACACACACACACATACACAGAGCTTACTACTCCACTACACACTGCTTGGCCAGCAGACCCTTCACCCTTCCTTCTCCAGGTTCACATTCATGCCAATGAGACAATCATACATCAAACAACTTTACCCCTCAGTATCCAAATCTTCATGGTTTTGCTTGGAAGATAAAACTGTTTTCAAAACCAAAAGCAAGCCCCACCACACCACCACCAAAATAAGGGAGTGAATTTAATTTCAAACAGGAAACACTTATTTTTTCACTATACCTCTTCAATGCCAGCAATGTTATTTACTGCCAGTTTTTTGAGGGAGCTCTGAAGTTTTTTGTCATCAGCTGTAGCTGTTCTGTGCACCACCTTCTTCTTTCTGCGAGCTGTACCCTGGGAAGAATCAAGAGACAACAGTCAGCTCTGTTCAAAATCTCTCCACACTAACTGCAAAAGTCAGACCACAGTCTGAGCAACATCTTTCAAGTTATAAGGCACTTCTGTAGACAAAATTGCTTCTCAGCTTATTTCTCTTTACCTATTAGCTTTGGCCATCATTCCCAATTCTAATTTTTTTCTTAAGTATAAAAGACCAAAGAAATACCAAACAGCAGCATATTTTTCCTTCCACTAACCCAGACTACAAAAGTGTTACTTAATATTAAGCAACACATAACAAAGTTTTCCCAAGACATCTTTTTCCAAAACAAAGCACAAGTACAGTGATTTAAATGGTCCCACTTTGGCAGCCAAGTCATTAATACTTTCAGAGTGTTCCACAGAGAGCAATTTTGGGATTCCTGCTTTGCAAACTTTTGTACAATCATCCCTATGACAGGGGATAAGCACCCACACTGAACAAACTACATGCCTTTTTATTGGTCATATTAATTACCCACTAGCTCAAAGAAAAGAAACAGCTCAGTGCACAGCCAGTATGTGAAGCAGGCACAAAGAAGAAAATCCCCAACAGGGAGACCCAAAAGGCAGAACAGGTGAGCTTAGCTGGAGCTTTCACAGGTCACAACAAGTCACTGAATTAAAACAATGCTTGCACACCAGAAACTGCTCATGCAGCAGTTGCAAACTGAAAGAAACTTGCATTTCAGGTAGCTGCACTATAGGCCAGATCACACAAAACCTGTATTGGTCAAGCCTGAGAATAATTTTTTTCTTCCCTTTCCATGAACTTCAGCTTATGTTTTCAAAAGCATCTCTGCTGGTTTTCTTACCTTTCCTCCTATTCGGACCTGTGCTTGAAGCTTGGCCAGTTTTTCTTGGTTCATAGTGCTACGTCTAAAGAGCAAGAACAAGTTCAACTTAACCATCAAAACAGTAACAAAAAAAGGTCACCGTCCATTTTAAGAGTACTCACAATTGCAGTGAGTTTCTCAAACTTCTAGAACATCACCCAAAACAGTATGTCAAACACACAAACAGAGCTTTAAAGCCACACCACCTAAGCGACCCATAGTGGTCCTGCAGTAGGAAGGACCCGCATTTAGCTGAAGTGTTTGTGCTACGATGAGGCAACTCGACAGGATATTTCATTCTGCATCAGGCCGAGGTACTCATTTCCACAATACCAGTTTACTGCTGCAACTATTGAACTGCATTACTCACTCCAACCAGACCCAAACCAGCACATACAAGACAACTGGGTCTGGGAAAACACACTTATCTTTACGAGAGCCCAGGGACAGATTAATCACTAAACTACTTGGAATAGCATTCATATAATGAATCCATGATACTTATGACTAATAAGTGACATCCAAACCCTGTGAAGTTTGTGGATGGACATATTTGCTACATGAACTTCTGGCAGCTCTTCATCCAAAACAGTGACTGGCAAGTTAGTCCAGTGCTTCTCCCACGGGTCAGGTGCGACCTTTAAAGGCTGAAAGCCCTGAAAATCCTAATGGGTAAAAAAACGCCTCAAGGTTTCCAGCAAAAGGAATACGTTTCACTGCTCTGCCCCAGCAAGTTATCAGTGATCCCCGGAATGATGGGGAAGTCTCCGCATGTGCTTTGTGCCGGGAACGACCGGGAGAAGAGCGGGAGCGAGGCAGGGATCGGAGCACGGAGGGACCCCGCGGGGCGGCGGGAGAAGGGGCTCAGGGTGGCTCGCTGGGTAGCCCCAGAGCACGGAGAACGGAAGGGGAACACGGCTCATCCCCCGAGATCCCGTGTACCCGCGGCCCCACGGGACAGCCGCGGCCCCGCGAACCAGGGCAGCCCCCGCACAAGGGGGTCGCTCGCTCGGCCTCTCCTCGGGGAACGGCCCAGCACAACCCAAGGGGATAGGACCGAGCTGCCGCGGCGCCCCGCCCGCGTCAGGTCAGCGGGGACGCGGCGCTACCAGGACACGGAGACACCGGGACACGGGAACAGAGGACCCCCTCACCTGAGCGCGGCGGAGCCCCCGCTGCCAACACGCGGCGAGAACAAGATGGCGGCCGAAGAAGGAAAGAGAGGCGCACAGAGAAAGGAAGCGCCGCGCCACGTGACAGCGCCAACCCGCCCGCGGATTGGCGATCCCGCCCACTTCATTTACATAGAGGTGGAACGTACGCGCAAGGTCTCCTGGGAGTTGTAGTCTCCGAGGAGACTGCCCGGGGCAGGCAGCGGTGCCCTGTGGCCTAAATTCGGGATGCGGCGCTTCCAAACGCGTTACCACTCGCTCTGTCCCCCTTAGTGAACCCTCCCTCACACGATGCGCTTGCGGTCAGTTTTGCCTTCCCGACACCTGGGCAACTCCGGAGAGCAGTGGACAAGGGGGTTTATTTGGGAAGGAGAAAATAAATCCGGAACTACCCCGCTCCCACCGCTGCCTGCTCCTGTCGGGATAACGCTGGGGTTTGCCCAGGGGGAGTAACCAGGGCTCTGGGGCTCCGGTGCGATGACCCCTGCCCCGGGGGTCCCGGCTCCCTGTAAGAAGCTGAGCTCATGCCGAGCTCCCACACCGCTCCCGCCCGGTGCCTCCCCCGGCACCCCCGGGCCGAGCCGTGAGGGCGGCGCACCGCCCACATCCGCCACACATCACTTCCTGGGCTTTAAAAAACGGGATTAAAAAAAAAAAAAAAAAAAAAAAAAAAAAAAGCCAAGCTAAGCGGGTCCTGTCTTGTCCGGAGGTTCGGGGCCGTACCCGGGTACTGCCGCTGCCCGCGCCAACACCATGAAGGCTCAGCCCGTGGCAGCCTCCGTCCTCTGCCTGTGCCTGGTGCTGGCGGCCTGCGCCGCCTCCGCCGCGGGAGGGCTCGGAAAGGGTCAGACAAACGCTTTCTTCGGGCTTTCCCCAACTTCTGTCCCCACTCGGGCTGGGTCCGGTCCCCTCAGCCCGCGGGGGCCGCCGGGCGGGGGCAGAGAGCGCAGCTTCGGGGTCCGGAGGTGTGGGAGGGCTTTGCGGGGTTTCCGCCGTCTTGGTTCGGTTCTGCTGAAGCCCTTCCGAGGGGCTCCGCGGAGCCCGGGGGGAGCAGCCCCTCGGTGCCCCCGTACCGAGTGCCCCGTGCCTGCCCGGGCTCCTGGCAGGAGATGAATGGCCTTTCCCTTGCTCTTCGTGACCGCTCCTCATCTCGCTCTTGGCTTGCCCAGGCTCCTGCTCTAATTACCGTGTCTAATAGCCCGGGTCACCTGGGGCCTGAGCTTCACCCCAGGTGGTGGCTTTGCCGTAGAGGTAAATCTCCTCCTCAAGGCTGGTTGTAACAAATTTCATCAATGACAGCAAAGCCGTGGTGTGGATCCCAGCCAGCCATTCACCTTTTAATTCCCCAGATGACTTTCATTCAAAAGATACACTCTATAATGTGTTGGGCAATGCTTTTAAAAACACACTGAAGCTCACCACAATGTGGAGTTTGTTTTAAATATAGAAAAGCTTTTGAAAAGTGTTTCCCAGCTAGAACAACAGAAGGTTTTCCCTGCTTTAACGTTGTGGCTTTTGACTGAAATAGCTGACGTGTCAATATTCTGGGTAAACGTGACACGTACTAATCCAGCTAGGTTTTGCTCTGGGATGTTTAGTTTGTACAAAGGCTGCCTCAGCAGCTGCTCTTTGGGTGTGAGGGGACAGGGAGGAGGCTTCCCCATCCTGCTGTGAGCTCATCTGTTTGATGTGTTGCATCACTAATGTTCACAGTTGCTCATATCAGCAGAGATCAGGTAACACAAACACTGTGCCATTGTCCTTGATGCCTTAAGTTTTTATATTTTTCATATTCTGGGGTGCCTAGGTGTGTAGTTTTAAGTTTCATATTAAGTGTTAGTGAGCTCTCTTCACAGAGTAGATAGACAAAATAATTCCTTTTGTAGCTTTTCTAGCTTGCCTTCCAGATGCTGAACTGAGGCATCCCAAAGATTTGCTAATGCTGGAACAAGCTTTCTCCAGCTTCTTTGCCTGTGTTGTCTACTGGAGACAATGTCCACTTTCCCCTGTGTCAGCACTGGGGCAGTCTATGGCCCCTGATCTCTGTGTAGCTCCTGAAATCTGCTCCCCTCAGCACCTTGGGCACAGCAGGTTCCTGACTAATCCGAACCCTTAGGGATGGGAAGGGGCAAGGCTCATGTTTGGCCATCCAGCACAGTAATTGTTAATTACTGGAACCAAGACCTCTGAGGAGGTATTCCAAGAGAGTTCCTCTTTGTACCTCCTGGATCTCCTTCAGCTAAGCTCTCCAGGTGGCTTTTGGCAACATGCTGTGTTGGCTACTAAAGAAACCCAAGCCTGGCAGTCCTGCTTTGCAGCTGTTAAACGTACACTGACTCACTCTTAAGTCAATTGACATTACAGGACTTGTTATCTGGATGCCAGATAAAATATTTCCTGCTTCATTCGGTCACTGTAACACTCAAAAATCTGTGTAATGGTGTTCTTTCTTGCTCTTCCATTATATTATCATCAGCAGGAATACTCAGCATAATAGCTTTAGAGCAATTAGTGATCATTTGTTGGCCTAGAATTTTTTAAGTTTCAGTTTAGTTCACCTTCAGTGGGATTTAGGAATTGAAATGCTGACATGTTTAATTTGTCATTCATCAGATAATAAATGTTCACAGATTAAAAAAGAACAGAGAATAATCAGAAGGCACTTCAATTTTAATATCTGTTTTGGGGATTTTACTGTCATTTACATATATATATATAGAAATATTCATGACTATGGTATGTTTTTGTTAATTAATTTCAGTGGGATTCCTCATATGACTGTGTGGGCTGTAAGTATTTGCAGAAGTCTCTCCAGAAGTGGGGCTATAGTTGGCTTTAGAAAAGTAATATAAAATGAGTTGAAAATACTTTCGAGGGTTGGACTGTTTTCCTCTGCTAGCTGACATGTTAAATTATGCAGCATTTATAAACCCTTCTCTCTGGCAGGTTTTGGAGATCATATTCATTGGAGAACACTAGAAGATGGGAAGAAAGAGGCAGCAGCCAGGTATGTTTGTTAGTTTCAAATACAGAAATGTGTTTTCAGAAGCATTCACAGACATTCTATCTCAGCCATAAATTTAACCACAGAAAAGAGTCTCTATTAACAAAAATGAGGGTGGTTTAGGAGACTCTTCAGATCCCTACAGCTTATTGGACAGAAAATACAAATTTTTTTGTTAACTTTGCTAAGACACCACATAGGTTTAGTCACTGCAGTCTAATTAAATGATTAATTAGACTAGAATGTCTTTGAAACAAGAAAGTAATTATTAATCACAGTAAAGAAAGATGTGTTTCTCAAACACACAAATGAAAGTGTAAGTGGTGCTCAATGCCCTTAAACTCAGCAGTGCTAAGAGCTTCCCTAAAATTCCATTTGCCTGTATAGATGAGGTATTTTGTTTCCATCTACAGCAAAAATCAGGAAGTTTCAAACTGTAGTGAACTGTCAGAACCTGGTCTGGGATAAGCTTAAATTCTGAAAAGAACACTGTCTCTATGAAAAATGGCATCTTAATATTTTATTTTCTCAGAGTTTCTTCTGCTTCTTGTTAAAATGCAAGAAGGAGAATGGCATGCTTAAAAATTCTACTTGTATTTTAACCTCATAACCTAGATCTGACAATGCTGACATGAGCAGAAATTGCTCATGCCTTCCAGGTTTGCCATTTAATTTAGCTCTGCTCTCAAACAGATCCATCTGGCAAGTTCTGCACTCCAGTGCAGACATTGAATTAACCCAGATGGTACACTTCAGAAGTCTTACAAGTTTTTATAACTTGATAATTTAGCATTTTGGAAAAATAAAAAAAAATAAAATAAAAAAAATTATTTCAGTATTTAGTTATAATTGTAGCATTGCTTTGCAAAGCAGCAGAGGAAGCTTTAAAATGAGACAGAGGAGGGCGGGAGGGATGGCAAGCCCTGAGCTCTCAGGTTTAGGCAGGATTAGTGTTCCTGTTCAAAAAGGAGCAAGGGATGGGATGGGTGTGAACCACACTGTCCTTTCATTGCTGATGCACAGATCTGCTCGCTGATACGAGCTCGGCAGCATTTGAGTGTTATTGAAATGGGAGAAACTACTAGTAGCAAAGAAAATATAAACCTAAAAAGTACAATTTTTTTCCGAAGTCTGACCATAAATAAGGAGATGAAAAATTACACCAAATAATCTGGGATGTAACGAGTGAGATGCAGCAGAGCCAGTGGTCTAGGAAGTTTCAAACCTTCGATTTCAATTCTGTAACTTGCACGATGTCGTGGGATCCTGGGGACTTTCCGGTTTTAAGTTCCCTGCGGGCGAGGGCGCGGTCCCTTCGTACCAACAACTGCTGCGATGGCGTTTTTAAGCGGGACGCATCGCAGGACGATGTCGCGGTGCCAGAGCCGTGCTGGGGCGCAGCGATTCTCTGCGCCCGTGGGGAGGAGGAGCGCGCCGGGGCTGCGCGGGGCCGGCCGTGCGGGCCCGTCCCGGGCGGGGGCCGGGGCGAGCTCTGGGTGTGTGTGACCGGCGGAAGCAGTCGCTCCACGTCCGGGTCGGGTGGCGCTGGCGGGGCGATGCCGCTGGTGGTGGTGTGCGGGCGGCCGGGCAGCGGCAAGAGCCGGCGGGCGG